>NC_061532.1:12875000-13120000 GCF_022379125.1 Scophthalmus maximus | reverse complement strand
CGCTATGAATAATGTACCCTTACTTTTTCTTCTCAACTTAAAAGGATGCTCTGCTTTCACCTGAATTCAACTGGTTAGTTTTTTATCAAGGAAAGGGCTCTGAGCGACCATATGTTTTTGTTTTTTTGTTACAAGGCAATTAAAATAACCTTCTCATTGTAATTTCTCCCATCACATCTAGACAAAACACTTCAATAAATGAATACCGAGCCGTGTATATCAGGAGCACAAAGGCCTGGTCCTCTTGACCGTGCAGGGATGCAGTATGGAAGCTCCCTCTGTTGGCGGCATTTCATACAGGAGGATGTTTAGAGGGAAAGACTAACATCCTTGTAAAGACCTTCGTTACGAGTAACAATAATGAAAGGTTACCCTTACCCTTTTGTCTTTTTTTTGTATGTGTGTGTGTGTGTGTAACAGAGTTGAGGTCCGTGCAGGAGAGCGAGGAGCTGTTGGTGAATGTCGCTGCCACCATCAACAACCTGTCCTTCTACCAGGAACAAAGCTCTGTGCTCAGACACAGTCAACTCGCCATCACAAAGCGTAAGACTGAAAGAGTGGCACAGTGTGATGTAGAAATGAAAAATAAAAATGATGAGAGTATGCTACTGCACCCCTCTTTGACTGCCCAAATCCTCTCCTTTCTCTGCTCAATCTGTATTTCTACTCCAGTGATGTTGAAGTTGGTGCTCAGCTCCAGTATGGACTCCATGCTCGAGGCCACCCGTGTATATGGGAACATGTCAAAGTCCAAGGATGTGCGGGACTTTATAATGCAAAACAAAGGTATATTTTGGACACAAACCCAAACAGACTCACACGAAAAAAAAAACTCCAACATTGTGCTACACTTGTGTCATGTTTTTTTTAAGCTTGCCATCTATCCAAAGCCTGATATCATTCAAAAGGATTTATATAATGCACATGTAGAGATGAATAAATTGTTTCTTCCAAGCACATAACTTAAGAGAAAAGCTGAGTACTCAGGACAATACGCACCTCTGCTCTGTCATGTTTGGGCTGGAGTTTTCTGCAAGGCCGTGCCACAGTCAGTTTGAACATGCCTGCTGACGCTGGCGAGAGCAGCCCCATTACCTTTGCCCCGCTTTGTCCTCATCCGTCTTCTTTCTTTCGCATTGTCTCGGCCCTCAGTGCACCAGCTTGTGGTGACGCTGCTCGACTCTAAAAGCACCGAGATGTGTTTTTCAGCCTGCGGGGTCCTCACCAATCTGGCCCTGGACCCTCCCAACCGGGCCAGTCTCTCACTTGAGGGGGCCGCTGCCAAGTAAGCACAAAGGCACTTTCAGATTATTTGTTCATGCAGACACGTGAAGATGCAGATGGACACAAAAACATACAGTCTGCCCATTAAATATAGAAACGGTTCTGGAAAAGGGAGAACTGCCGTGCCCGAATCAATTCTATTGAGATTAACATATATATGATGCTGAATCAAAAAGCTTGATAAAGTTAAGGGCATATTGTTGCCTATAATCAGCAGCACATAGAAATTAAACAATCAAATTGTGATTTCTGATTTCTCTCTTTGCAGCAGAGAGTAAACAGGGTCTTTGTGGAAGGGGGGTTACACAACAACTCCACTAATCATCTTAGCCTTGATGTTGTTTGTTCAGAGCAGTTATACAAAGTCCAAATGGTTGATTTTTAAAATAATTTTGATTAATTTGTACATTTTTAACACGTGGCAACTCTGAACAGATTCTGTGAAATTATCTTCTGTCTACAGTGTGTAAGCTTATCACTTCAAAAAGTGAGCTTTGGCTGAACAATCAAGCTCTTATTTCCCCTTCACACAAACACACACACACACACACACACACACACACACACACACAGTCTTCTTTCAGATGTTGGCCCAATGAAGTGAAGCAAATGCCCACAAACCTGCCGGTCATGTGAATCCTGCTCCCTTGAGACATATGATGTGACTTTTGTGTGCGTGTGCGTGCGTGTGCGTGTGCGTGTGTGTGTGTGTGTGTGTGTAGGCTGTCGGACTGTCTGAGAGACTTTGGACCAGGCGACTGGCAGCTGGCGGGGCAGGCTTGTCAGGCGCTGTGGAACCTGATCGGTGGCGATTCAGAGAAGTTGCTGGAGACACAGGAGAGAGAGACCCTGCTGGAGACCCTCGCTACATACTTAGGTTGGTGTTAATACAAATCCTTCACACAACAAAGGAGGGAGACATGCTGGAGAGATGGTGCTCTTGACTCACCTCAGTGGCCTTCGGGTGGCGGGGAGGAACACACTATCCGGAACACAATACCTCTTGTTGGTCACATCTGGGAGCTGCCTGAACACAAAACATGTCACTGTAAAGTGCTGAAACTTGACACTGCCCACTCATTCTCTGTCCACTGTTTTTTTAATTCATTCCTTAGATGAAGACAAGGCCCTGAAGTGGATAGAAAACGAAGATATGAGGGATTTGCACGGTGCATGCTGGGAGTCGGAGTTCCTGCCTGTAGCTCAGAAACTGATGAAGACCCTCCAGCCTCCGGACCAGAAAGACTGACACACTGGGACATGGAGTTCGGAGCCATGTTGCCATAGAAGTAAATCCTTTATCCTCTGCCTTATTTTGTTAATATCAAACCCTTACCTACTATAGATTTTAGATGTGGCTGCAAAAAATTAGTTGTCATCATCACACAGACAGCAGAGATTGTTAGATTCATGGCAGGAAGGAATACAAAAAACCTCAGACTGCTGCTGCTGCATCTCCACCAACCATGTGTGAATGTTAAAATTACTAGATTTATTTCTAACAGTTCTTGTCTATAGAAATATTATTTGCACTTACATTTGTACATACTTTCTATTTATTTATTTCTATCTTATCGATACCAGCAGCATTTAAAAAAAAAAAAGAAAAAAGAAATGTAAGAGCAGACAGAATACCAGTGCACACAGGGAGAAAAAAAAAATCTTGTTTCCACAATAAACACAATTATTTACATGCGAGTGCTGGTATTCTGTCTGTTCTGTCTCCTTGACCATTATGATACATTTCTCAGAAACTGGAGTTGAGCACGCTGCCACTTTCTAAATCTTTAACAATTTTTTGCACTTTAAATTTCACTCCCATGAAGTTTGCTGAAGCCTTAATCTCTGGGAAACTGCAGGGATCATTTATTGCAGGTTCATTACAGAGTTGAGCTGTTTTGTCTGAACACTGTGTTGTTAAGATAGTTTTATGATTATATAGTGCTGTAAACAAATGACCAACCTGGAATTTACCCCAAGAGCGAATTCTTGTTTTTTTGGGGTGTCCATAATAAAGCAGACGACAGTGGGAAACCTTTTGCTTCTCAAAGCCTTTATTGTTACACAGATATGGGGCCAGGCAGTGCTTACAAGTTACACCAAGTAGCCTAAAGTACAGTATTTTAAAACCACATCATTATTACAACAAAACAAATCATGAACGGCACTTAATGCAAAATAAGAAAAACGTGTCTGTTCTCCCCCCAGATCTCACACGACAGTGACCTTAAAACAACCACAAGACAAGTCGATGTATCAAAAAAAGCCCTAAACAACTCATTAGCCAGAGCTAAAAACAAAAACATTGTTCTCTACACAGAATTTCTCAGGTCGATATGAACGACAGTTGTGCCGGCTGATATCGGGGGGGTCGCTCAAGAAAATGCTTCCTATGCCATGTGTCATCGGGGAAAGCCACCAGAAATGTGAAAGGCAGTTTGGTCAGTGGGGATAACAACAGCGAGATTCTGCTGGTGAGTGTGTTTTGACACAGGCCTCTGTGGCCTCGACGGGCAACGCCCTGAAAAGCTCCGACAGGTTACCAGCCACACGAGTCAGGGATTTTAATCCCGGTGAGGTGTGACACGAAAAGAGAGGGTGAGGTGTCCCACAAGTCCTATCCCCCTCATCTCCATCGAAATGTTGGTCAGGAGCAAAAAACGGAGCCACGACCTCTCAAGCTCATACAGTAAAAATGAAATTCACATTGAAAGTCCGTGGACTGCACTGATGCCAAACTGAACTATGTCCCTGAGTTCAGCTTACTGCGAATGAAGTCAGCTTTGTGTAGTTGTGGAATAAGAGATGTGAGACTTGACAATCGCTTTTTTTTTTTAACGAGTTGTCTTTTGCATAAAAGCACTCAAATATGCTTAGTCGTTGCCACGGGTTACCTAACGTCCTGTACTTGTGCAACTGAGCGGTGGAAGTGAGCCGATGGTGACAGCGATTGTGCTAGGACTCTTTTTTTTGATTCCTGCATTGTGTAGGGCCTCTCCACATCTGATTCAATCTCTTTGATAAAGCAATGAAGTCAAATTATTTTAAGGAGAAAACTACAAATGATACACAACAATTCAATATCATACTTTTATTCTTTTTTTTCCATCTTTTTCATATAGTTTCATATAAAAAAGTGTCAGTAACTGACATCGGTCAGAAGTCTGAAAAAAACCTCCACCTCCTCTCAAACCACTTCCAAATGTACCATTCTTTTATCATCATCATCACCTCCTCCTCCTCATCATCTAGATATCACTCATTCATCTGTCTGATTCTCTCAACACAACCTCAGGAGAATGCAGTACTTTACTGGTTTTAGTAAACAAAAACAAAACAGTAGAGGTTTTTACGCCTCTGTTCAAAAAAAAATAAAACAAAAAAAAGCTGCTTTTGCACTTGTTAGATTTCCCCCAGCAGGGAAATAAGCACAGCTACAACCTCATGCGTTCGACAGCTATCGACCGCAGTCGGCCTTATGTGGGCGAGCCGAGTCCCCGAGCAATGGGGAACACAGCGGCCCGGAAAAGAGTCTCTGCTCAACAAAGAGCACTTCTCATGTTTCATAGTGAAAAAAAAAAGAAGAGGTATTCATTCACTGGTAAAATTCACAATCCAAAAGCTTCGAAAGTGTTAGGGGCCACCAGGCAGCTGGGATAAGCGGAAGACAGATAAGGTGTGGTTAGGGCAACCGGAAGCAAATCCCCTCCTGGAAAACCTGGCTTCTAACTTTCTTTTTTTTTTTCTTCTCCTTTTCCCATTACCAGAAAAATAAAGACATCATCATCATCAACAAATGATAAACAGTTATCTCACAATAACAGAGCTACAGCAGAAGCAAGAAGACTTTCCTTCAAAGTGCCTCGCTTAATTTTTCTTGTCGTTTTTCTTTTTTTTGACATGAAATTCAAAGACGCACTTTTTTTTTTTCTTTCTCCGTCACTTGTGTGAAACGCGCACGCACACAACATCCACACCTTCATCACGAAAAACACAGAACTCATCCACACGTGTACAGTCAAACTCAAAAAGGGCTCAGTGTTTTTTGAGTTCCTCTCCACACACACCTCTGTGGGTTTCACACAATCCTTAGATTAGCTTACATTGACATTTGAGATTTGGGGGTAAGGGAAAGGAGGGGGTAATGCAGTTGATTTCCAATGGATAGGGGATATAATAGGGTGGGGGGTATGATTTGGGGATCAATATGACCCCACTGAATACAACACGGGAGCAGCAGCATCAGCACGTATGCACACTGTGCTGGATAGTTCAGGCACACGTAAAAAAAAAACAACAACAACAACAAAAAACACAATCGTCCAAAGTTAATGATTCCATCTCCACTAACAGCAACCACATCGACACAACATCCACTTCTCCTAATACAAAATAAAATTTAAAAAAAGATAAGTCAAGAAACTAAACAGACATAAATGGTGACAACCGGTTCAAAGTGCAGACGTCTGAGGCTGCACAGCTTTCTGGGGCGGGGGGGGGGGGGGGGGTTTTCTAAGGGTCTTCACTCTACCAGCAGACAGAGGACATTGGAAACCAATGCTGTTGCAATGCTGGAATACTGAGAAGTCGTCATGGATGCCCTCCGGTGTCAGTGCACCAGCCCGGCACAAACTCCCCAGCTGAGCAGGAGTTTGCTCCAGGCTGACCTCTCTCGGTCACATTTGGCACTGCAGGCAACACAAACTTGAGAGTTTGTGACTCCACTTGTAGTTTGAGATGACCTTTCTTCAGCAGTTTCTTTATTTCTCTCTTCCTTTTCTTCTTGCTTCCCATTTGTTCTGATCCTCTTCTCTACATCCATCCAACAAGCACCGTCACAACCCAGGTCTCTCTTCCATATTTTTTTTTTAACTCTACCCCCTTTGATTTACTTTCTTTTTCTTCTTCTTGATGTGTCCCATAACGAGCAACGACGACGACAGTAAAAAGACAACGATAAAAACACCAAAAAGCACTTCATGTCATGTAGCGGGTGATCGCTCTCAGAGCGTATAACAGTTCTGCTTGCATTCGCGCTTCCATAAGAAGCAGATTAACATGGACCTGCAGGGGACGAGAAGAAAAGAGAAGAAACAGACTTTTAATTACTGCGCTATAGTTTTTCAACCATTTTGAAACAGCTGCAACCGAGAGACAAGGATAGGGGATGCAGGATTTTATCTCACCTTCTCGGAGTGCTGAAACTGCCTCCAGAAACTCTCATACATTCGTTTGGTGGTCTTCTCAGGACTACACACCATGGTCTTGATATAGATCTTAAAGCTACGGTCCAGGAGCTGGTTTATCTCTCCGTAATCATAGTCGTCATACCTGAGGATCGCAGAAACCATAACAATCTTAGCAACGGTCACGACAGTGCTGACTGAGCATAAACACCCTGCATTTCAAAATTAAAGATAAATCACACGATGAGTATCTGGCGACGTACCTGATGCCAAACATGCAGTGAATGTAGTTCCAGATAGCCCTGCGCAGCATGCTGGTGTCCACATCCTTGTGCGTTGCCATGGTGTTGTAGGTCAGGTTGTAGGCCATCTGGAACTTCTCATCCAGCATCTGACCGACATCGGGATACAGGCGGTTGACCAGAGAGAAGCCGTGATCCTCCCAGCTGTAATCCTGTAGAGACGAGAAATAAAAACTCAATAAACAGTCCTTTTCGGTGTTCTGAACTTTAATTTAGTGTAGTCGGACTAAATTTAATCTTATACCTGGACTCTTAACGTGGGCACGTGCTCCCCCCTCCTGGAGAAGTCCTTGTAGCCATAACTGGGGTCCTCAAAGTGTCGGGAGATGTCCCTCGAGGGGACGCCCTCCTCGTCCTCCGCCGTGACCACCAGCATGCTCTCCGTCTTCTCCCTTTCGAAGCGAGTCGCCATTTCCTCCTGGCTGGCCTCCTCGTCGTCGCGGCACTCCTGCAGCTGCTTCATGCGCTCCATCAGCACCTCCACCTCACCACACACCTCCTACAGACACCAACATCCGCGGTTAAAGGAGGAGAGTCAAGACAACTTCTTTACATCACAAGTGCACAGATAATATCTGTGGCCTGGATATAAGTTACAAACTTTCTCTTGTTCTCACTTTGCACACACAGTCAGTCCCTCGACAACTCACCTGGTTTCCGAACAGGTCGTCGTGGTGATTAGCATGACCGTTGCCGTTGGCAATGTCACACACGCAATACTGGCTGAGGGAGGGGGGTCTGAAGGTGTGTCCGCCGTCGCAGTGGATCTCGGGCATGATGCCGCAGCCGAACGTGAACGAGGCGAGGGAGTGGTAGTGTGTGAGGAGGACCACGGCGTGGATGAGCTCGGCGAGGGACCAGCTGTGCTCCTCGGCCTTCAGAAGGCGCTGGAAAAAAAATTTTAAAAAGGGAAAACTTTGTGAGTGAAGTTAACCGGAGCCAAATTATGATCCAATACCGCTGACCTTTTATAAAGTGGGAAGATATGTTTTCACCCTTCAAATTCTATTTACTGTCTCTTTCAGATTCCTGCCTCACCCCCCCCCTGCCTGCCGACCCATCCATCCTCCCTCTCTGTCACTACACCTCTACTGCTAAAACTATACAGCTGCAGCCATACGCCCAGCCTCCACGCATGATCTCAGCCTGATACGCAAGACTTCATGTCCACCCTCCAAACCCATTCCCTCACCTCGATGTGTTCCTTAGTGAGGAGCCAGGGTCGGTGGGCCAGGATTTTGTTGAGCTCCCCGAGCTGCTGCAGTTTCTGCGGCGCTTCGTCCAGGCCGTTCAGCCACTTCAGATCCCCCCCGACCTGGAGGAAGTCGTTCACATGCAGGTTGACCAGGTAGGAACACTGGTGTCTAGCTGCCGCCTGCGGGGGTCAGAAAAAATAGAGAGAGAGTCAACTACTTTATAGAAACCCGGACTCACGTCATTTGAGAATCCACAGAGGGTGGATTTGGCCGTACCATGATCCCGATGTAGTGTCGGTAGTGCAAAGATAGGGGTCCGTCCATCTGCAGCAGGTAGTGCTGTGTCCGGAGGAAACTCTCCAGGTACTGCGGGTGGAAGCCCATCACCAGGGAAATGTTGTCCAGGCGCCGGAGGGCTGCGAACGCATCCTCAAATATCGACTGTGTTCTGGCGTCCACTTTACTGACTTGAAGAATCTGATTAAAGAAGATAAACATTTAATTACATTTTAAAAAATGGACCTATTATTTGTGACATGGCTAATGGTTTTGAAAATCCGTAGCAGGATCGCCCTACCTCTTTTTCAGGGATAAATCTGCTTGGTCCGTTACCCAAGGGTCTCGGGATCCTTACTCCCAAGTCCTGCAGGACAAAGAAAAAGGGAGAAAAACATTCAAAATTTAAACTTAAAATACTTTGAAAAGCAGAGGAGACGGCAAACATCACTTCTCATGTCTCCTGCAGTCCCTCTACTGTCCCTTTAACGCCTCACCAGAAAGAGAGAGAGAGACTTTCATCGATTTGTTTTGTCAGACACCAGTGAAAAAACAATGCAAAGATATACAACTATGATTTTTTTTTTTTTTTAAACGTAATATAATAAGTTTGTATCTGCTGTCGAACAGTGGCCTGACGTCGGACACACCGTGAATGCAACTATTTGATGTAAACAAAAACAAAAAAAAGAAAAAAGAAAAAAGGATAAACTCTGCACGTTCTGATATCTCATGGATCATGGATCAACATCAAAGAGACAGTTCACTCGTCCTCTCGTGGAACACATCGGCGGAGCTGAGACCTTCACGATGCCTCGGCTTTGTCCGGTAACTTTGCGCAGCTTGTCGAGACATGTCCCCCGAGCGGGGCAGGATGGATGAATGAATGGACCGCGACGTGTGACTGTGTTATTCACCACTGACACCGGGTAGAAAAACGTCCCCTTTTGTTGTTAGTGTCAATTAAGACGTTTTCGCTTTTTTTGGGGGGCTTTGTGAAATAGATGAAACACAGATGCCCGACGCCCGAAAACTCCTCTCGACTCGTAAACAAGCCTGGACAAAAGACTGCACTGCAGCTCGGTGCTTTCAAAAGGGACAAAGAAAAAAAGAGGAGGAAGAAAAAAAACACACAGAAATGACCTGGCGACATGACGTCAGTTGAAAAACCCCAGCGGTGCATGCTGTTTTTGGAATGAATGTCATATTTGTTTCTTTCCTTCGCTCACCTTTTTGCTGAGCCGTTCACAATGGGAACATGTCTTTAACAAGCCTGTCACCGCGAAACGACTGTTCTCCACGTTGTCCGCCGGTCCGACTGCGTGCCTCATCTCGTGCCCTGGACCTCTCCGGGTTTAACTTCTTATATTTTTAGGGGGTAAAATCGCCTCCTGGATCTGGATGGCTCTTTTCTCCTCCGCCTCCTCCTGTCTTTGTTCCTTGAGGCACTGGGTAAAGTGCTCGGCAGTCAGCTGTTGCAGAACACCAGCCTCCCCTCGCGCATACATTCGGTAAATAACTCGGGGCGCGCGTGACCGACGCGCTCGGCGGCCAATTGCGTCGCGCGGACAGCCTCCCGGGCGGCCAATGGCGGCGGGAGGAGCACGTGGGGGGCGGGGCCTAGCCCGAGGAGCGAGGAGAGAGGAGGGAGGAGGGGGTCCTAAACGTGAGCAGCTAGCCAGGGAGAACAATCACCCCCTCAAAGAAAACATCATCACTTCTCTCTCATTCTTTTGTTCCCTGCTGCCATTGATCATGATTGAGTCTACTGTTTGTGCACCGCTCTTGTGTGTGTGTGTTAAATAATGGCAGCAATCAATTGCAGGTGATTGTGCTACTTGACTTTGCATTCCAATCACTCCGATCAATAATTAAATCAATCAAGGTGATATGGAGAAACCAGGATGCCAGGGATGCCGGAGTTTATTGCAACATTGCCAAATCAAGGTGGGATGGGGGGGGGGGGGGGGGGGGGGGGGGGGGGGGGGGCGACAGGCGTGTATGTGCGCTATACGTGTGTGTTTATCGATGCATTTTGGTGACAACAACAACCCAAAGTCAGCTCTAGCTATGCAGCAGCTAGTCGCCCCCCCCTCAGAGCCCCAGCTCTCCTCGGTGAGCTGCAGAAGACGAAGGTGTGCAGAGATCAGCATCTAGCACTAGATGGATAGCTGCAGGACCTGCTGCTGCTGCTGCAACAACAACAGCAGCAGCCCAGTTCAGTTGGTGGTTTTGCGCCGCAGCCTATCAGACCACAGACAATGCCATTCCTCCACCAATCAGCCGGGGCCTGAAGGGGAGCTTTAAAAGCCAAGAGGAAGCAAGAGATAAGGAAGGCAGCTCCTTATGGCTTTGTTTGTCCCAGCTCGACAATAACACGCTCACTGGAACAGTGTATACAGTAACTGGTTTATCACACACGCTGCGGTTAGAGAGTCAATAGTTACTGAGAATTATATTTAGATGAGATTGACTTAAAAAAAACATGCGCCCCAAATCTGATACTACTTTATAATGTCCACCCTAATTTCCTTCAGGCAAGTCTGCTGAGGAAGGTTTTCTTTGTGGTCAGAAATGGTGCACTTGTCGTCTCTGAAATTCCTGGTAGAAAAACAGATACAGAAGTTGTATTTTTAATGTAACGCACATGTGAGCCAAGGGTTGTTTCCCCTGCGGACTGCCAGAACTTACCACACTTACAAAAGCATCCCGCATATTGGTCAGTGTGTGCACACACACGTACATGTATGTGTGCTCCACATCACGTTTCTGTGTGAGATTTCAAAATAACACGTTTCACGAGCAAAAATTCCAACAAAGACTCATTTTGTGGCGAGAGAAAAAAAAATGACGCGACAGTTTCTACTTGTGATGCACCGTCCTCGTTTCAGTTCATCCCTACTGCAACAGGTCTGATGAGGTTTGACGGGGTACTCCACTCGGTGGAAGATGAGAAAACCAGACAAACCAGTGTTGGGAAATTGTTCATAATGAGTTAAGAGAGGAAGAAGAGCGGATGCCAAGACAAGACAAGTCTGCCCCTGTGTATTTCTGATCAAGAGTCCACCCCAGTGTTTAGCAGCTGACTGCAAGTCCTCAGCACAGATAGCTAGATAGCAGAGTATTCAGCAGGTTCATTGTGTGGACAGCAACCCCCCCCCTCCCCCACACCACCACCAACGCCGCCCCCCGACAGACTCTCTCCTGATGCCACAGGCTGGAGTGCGGGGCAGCAGTAAACATGTTCCCAGGGCTGGAGTCAGCAGTCCCAGGCCTGCCAGGAGCCCCATGGCTCAGCAAAGCTGCAGAAGAGGCTGGTCAGCGTTCGGGCTTACGACACACCAAACCTTTTCACATAAAAGCGCTTAGGCTCGGGGGTCCAGCCTCGCGGACAGGGGCCAAACACTATTGTCAGAGGGATGCACCGACTACTCTGTGGGGCTTTACTGTACTCACATCAGGGATCTGACTCTCCCTCTCTCGGTGTGTGTGTGTGTGTGTGTGTGTGTGTGTGTGTGTGTGTGTGTGTGTGTGTGTGTGTGTGTGTGTGTGTGTGTGTGTGTGTGTGTGTGTGTGTGTGTGTGTGTGTGTGTGTGTGTGTGTGTGTGTGTGTGTGTGTGTGTGTGTGCGCGCGCTTCTGGGAAAGATTCACATATTCACTGAGGCTTAGATTATACCTCAAGCTAATTTTCCTAACCCAGTTCTGCTAACAAGTTTAAATTGTTTCTTTTTTTTATTACTTTATTCACCAGACAACTCAAAAACAAGTCACAATAACACAAACTTAACGATATCATACACAGTATGCTCAGATAAACACACACACACACACACAGTTCCAATCTCTGCCTCTTCAGGTGTGTTTGAACTTGTCACATTTAACTTTGTGTCTCCATTGTTAGAAAACACAACACATATTTGACTCTAGACTTCACGTTCGGTCTGGCTTAGATTACGAGACCTTGTCTGTTCATTTTTTGCTTTTGACCTCTCGAAATAAAGCCATATATATTTCTGACCCATCATTTATTTGGGGTTCGAGTCACAAAGGGATAAAAGGTAAAAGATAAGTGGAAAGATGGGGGAAAATATGAACATTATTTAGTGCACCAGAAATATGTTTCTGTTGCTTGGCGTGATAATCATCTTGCGATGCGGCCTCAGCTGTCTCTTACAGTCAACCCTTTATGGGAGTCCCGATACGCAGGTTGAAAACCGCTGTTCTCTGATGTCGTCGGTAGCTCGTTCAGAACACGATGTGACAGATCAACCACACTGCAGGTGTCTCGGGGCACAGAGACCCACATCTTTGGGCGTCTTAGTTATGTGACGCAACATCAGTGAGTTCGAATGGCATTATTCTTTAACAGCTAAGTGATATGACTAAATAACTAAATAAGGAAATCATACAAAGAAAACAAAATCACCGCCAAACATGTTTGTTATGAACGTGCTTCAATGGATGGGCATGCAGGGGCTCTTGTTACTCACTCTTTTAAATTTACAGGACAACATGGCCCCAACACAGCGACTGATTAGGGGCTAAACCAGTGACCTTTTAGCTGTGGGATGGCCGCTAAAGCCGACGCGCCGCCCTGGAGATGTGACTGTGTGAGTGTACACCGTACGTGCATGTGTATGTGTAAGGGCGTTTGGAGTACAGGGGTTAGGACAACACCGGGAAGATAAGTTATGACAAAGGGAAACAACAGGGATCATCTCAGATTTGTGAACATCATCAGGTCATCTGGTGGAGGAAAGGCCCCGAACAATGGACATGTTTCCACGAGAATTACACTAAAGGTAATAGAAATATTCCCCTAAAGTGTAAACGCCAGGAAAGTTGTTGAGATTAATAGTGTTTTACATAAGTATGTTTTAAATTTGCATATGCAGCCAAAATCAAACCAAACAGGCTCACCTAAATAGGAGATCTTCCAAAAAATGGATAGCATGAAGAAGAGTATTCAGAGTGAGACAGTAAGATTCTTGACGTCAAAAACAAATGAACCGATGCAATACTTAAAAGTGTCATTGTGTAGTTTTGAAATAAAGAATGTACCATTCAAAATTAATAAAAATAATTACCGGTTTTGGCAAAACAGCTTTTACGTGGTCTGGTATAAACTTTTTTTGACTCTATGACTCCTCTCTCTAACACCACATTTGCACATTTGCTCTTATCCCAAATGGTTACTTGTGGTCATAGAGGCTGTTGTTCAGACAATGTTGCGTAAGCTCATTTCCATGCATGAACCAGTGGCCATGGCAACTTTTTGCATACGGGAGCATCAGCACATACACATTTTCATGAAAGAGGAATCAGCAGACGATGTAGAAGTAGAAGAGTCTTTGGACATATTTTGGTGAAAAACACTAGACAAGAACACACTGAGCGTAAAGATAGATGGCAGAAGAGTTGATAACATGGGCAGGTTCGACTGTCATGTTACGGTTGTTATGACTTTTTTCTTTTCTTTTTCAGCAAAAACTTTTTATAACTTTGACAATGTTTGAATCCACAATTCCTCTTCAAATCAAAGCTGACCTCTGCCTCTGTGCTCCCTGAAGGCACAACTGTTCAGGCCTGTTGAGTTGAATGTTTCATACTGGAAAAGATAGTATCACTTTGAAATAAAGCATGAAACCTGCTACGGAGGGAGAAAAAAACAAAGACTTTGCCCTGAGGAATTTAAGGGTTAGTGAAGTACACCAGTAAACAGATGCTGCGTGAGCAACAGTTGCCATGTTTGCGCGGACAGAAATCATATTACTGCAGCATGTGGTATAAAAGAACACACTAAAACAACTAACAATTAGCAGTTTGATGAAGATCTGTCTTCTGTCAAAACTGAGTTCACTAAACTTTTTTATAGGAAAACAAGCATGACAGCTACTTTCTCAAATGCCCACAAAAAGCAGTTGTTTTCGCTTTATGGGTGTGGAGCAGAATTAACGACAGCTCTAAACCGATAAAAGGAGGATGATAAAAGTTAATAAGATTAGAAAACAGAGAGGGTCCCGTGGCAGGCGCATAAGCTCTGCACATATGTGTCTCAGTGCTGCGGATGCTGTGTGTGTGTTTTTTTCTTTTCTTCGTGCAGTAAGACACGGCGGAACCGCAGAAAGTGTGGGGATGTTCAACAAGTGGCACAGGTCCACCAGACTGGTTCAAACCTGACCTATCAGTGCACAGAGGAGAGGAAGCAGAAAACTCTCGAACACTGACATAAGCCTAGCAACAGGCTTCCACCAATCACAGGGCAGAACAACAGTCAGAGGAGCCAATCTTCTCTGGTCTCTCTCTCTCTCTGCCGCTCTTGTTTCTGTGAAAGAAAAAAAGAAAAGAAAAAGGAAAACAAGAAAAAAAAAGTTCTTCCGAGGTATGAAGTTCACCGAAGAACCCAATTCGGGCTGTTTCACGCAAAGTTTCCACTTTTTGCGTTTGCCCAGTTTTTATTTTTTTGGTCCGTTTGACTTTCTCGCACAAAGAAGTGTCAAAACAAATGTCTCGTCTAACTTCACAGCAAACACAAAACCATGTGGTTCAGCTTATTCCAGAGGCCGGGCTCACGACAACAGCCGCTCTCCTCTGTGAAAAAAACAACCCGAGATACTTTTTTCCATGTAATCTTGTCACGTTGGAACTTTGCAAAGAACGGACTGAACCGTACAGGAGTTAAGTCAATTCATTTGAAATAAATGAAAGATGTGAGTTCATAGCTCCAAGAGTGTGCACAGTGAAAGAGTGAAAAAGTGCAGACTCAGAGGGCATCCCCCACCCCGCTCTTCAAACACAGCTCTCGGTTAGAGTCTGTTCATCTATCACGGAGCATTTAACTGAGCCGACTGGAGGGTTAACCCTTACCTGTCCTGCGGGACGCAGGCTGCAGACTAATCACCTTACAGGGCAGTGACCATCCTCGTCCTAAACCTGGTGCTAGGTGGTCAGAACCTGTCGATCATGAGCTTCAGAGTCAGACACGGGGCTTGATATAGTGTGACTTTAACCCTCGTTTTCAAACAATGAAAAAAAAAAAAGACTCATGGGCCAAAGTTTGATCCGTGTGGGAACGAACTGGACCAGAGTTGCCTTTTGGCCCCTTTTCTTCTCCTTTTCTCCCAGTCGCCTCCTCTGTGATCTCTGTGTATTCTGGCAGGCCATCAGAGTGGAGAGGTCTCGCCAAGCGCCGGCTTTCCTGAGGGGAGAGGCGTGCCCCCCCCCCCAAGACCACCGGGTCCTGGACCAGCGCACACCAACACTGGGAGGAAGCAGCGTTCCCTGGATTCTGTGAAACGCAGAGGAACTGTGGAGACCTCAGGGAGCACGCGGTAAAGAGTAGAGACAGGAGAAGAAGAAAAAAGTACAGATCGAGGGGGAAAGAGGAATCTGGGACAAAGGATAACCCTTCTTTTAGGACTTTATACTGCCAGGCGTAAACGTGCATATAGAGGATTCCATAAATAATCTATACGTGGATGACAATCTACGGGGAAAGGCGTTGGTCCTGAAACCCCTGTGAGCACGTGAGGAAGAGCGAGTTCCCGGGGATGTTATTCTAACAGGGAGCGGGCAGCTGTCACAATACAACAGGCTCCAAGAGAAAAGATCCCATAGAAAAACAGAAAATACCAAACCCTCCCCGGCTATCTTTAGCCCGATGTGACACAGTCGCCACAAATCAATGAAAAACTCTCCAATTTGCTTCGCCTGTCCTCTTTTCACTTTTTCCAACAGCGGGTCTCTCTATTCCTATAATAACAACTCCCACTGCATCGGAAGGTTTACCCACGGGAAACACAGGTGATAGCACCGAGGGGGGAGTCCAGAGGTGCTGCCAAAAGTTCAAATGACAAAAAACCCAGGGTGTTGTGAAATGCGACGGGTTTTTTTCGGATACTGACGACATGCGCGGCGAAATCTGGGGCAGGCTTATCTGGACTAATCACGTTATCCAAAAAACGTGGGACTAACAAAGCTGACCGTACATCAGCATTAAGACGCTGACGGCCCCCAGGGGAAAACAGCTCCTCTGCCCTGACGCCGCCGTGCGCCTCCTGGCATGCACAGCTGTTTCTCTCTCTCACGAGGCCGCGGCTTCTGCTGACCGAGCGAGAAGAAGAAAAAAAAGAAGAAAAAATTCATCTCACTGGGAACCTGGCCAAAAAGTTTTTCATTCGTCACCCCGTGCTCCTGAAACACTGCCACACCGGCACAAAGGAGCCAAGTCTTCACGTGTTTCTGCGAGGACAAAGAAAGGCCACGATTCAAACACCGAGAGGCGACGCTTTTCATTACAGCAGACTAACTGCGCTCCGAGTAATCAAACGTGCGCCTCTGAATCAAAGGTAATAAACACTTAAAGAAGCCGTTGAGCCGAACGAACAATTTTTGACATTGAGAGACATTGTGGCATCGCAGCTCAGACGGCAGACGAAAACAGACACCGATAAGGTCTGATGTAATACGGCAAAGATTAGAAACTGTTGCGCTAATCTGCACTTCGTTTCTTCTCCCCATGGCGGTTTCACTTCTGCCCTTCTCCGCTTCCCCCGTCTATTCTTTCAATCTGTAACCTTCGCCGGGATGCATTTTGATTGGAAAGTTGAAGAGGGGGCTGTGATACCGCCGTACTTTAAGGGGGGAGTGGAGGAAGTGATAGGGCCCTAACCGAGCATTTTGGCCGTGTCCTATTTCTTTCATTAATAGGCAATGAGCCCCCGGTACTGAGTGGCCGAACAAAATGGCTGGCAGAACCTCGTTTGAGTGCGACGCCATGGCAACTGCCCCATTAATGTTTAATCGTTTATGAAATGTCCGTTTGATTAGGGTATAGAAACTCGATCACCTCGGTCTCAGTCCCCTTTCACACATCGCCACCGACTCATCACTTAGAGTAATTTAAGAAATCGTTTTTAGCAGCTGATGGTTTGTATGACACTGAACGGTAAAAACAAAAGAGATACAGCAAAGTGCAATGGTGGAAGTTTTTCTATTTTGTACATTCAGTTATAATTGCCTATTTGCTCAGACCTGTCCCCCGGAGTTACTGTTGCTGCACCTACTCATTTTTTGGTTTACACTTTCCTGCATGGCACATACACATGCAGATAACAGTGATAACACATAACTTGAGACAGTTTTATTGTTTGTATATTCAAACGGTTTTCAGTAACCAACGTGCTGGCCTGTGCTTGTTGTTGGAGCATTAACTTTAGCACAAATCCTTCCATATCCTCTCGGATGTCCTATAAGTGAACCATAAGTTCAGATTCAAAACACCGGTCCATGACGAGGGACAGGAAATATACACAGCGTAGTCAGCAAACTCGATGTGTGCAAACACAAGAGGGGCGTGTATCGACATACACAAGCTCATAATACACATGCACGCATGTTGAGAGACTATACCCAGCAAGTTCCTCAAAAATGAAAACATGAGGTTGTGTAGTGTCTAAAACAACAGCGGAGAAAATGCAGAAACTGTTTGCCTGAGCACATCATCTTCTGTGGCTAAAACATGTTCATACATTTAAACGGTCACGCAAAACGCTGCATGCTCAGTCATTCATGTGCTTCACAGGAAATTTATATTAATAACTACTTAAAATATGTAAAATAATAAGATATCGATAAGCAAAGATTATACTTGCAGTGGCAATTTCTATGCCATTTGTTATTCACATGAATAAAACATTGAGTTTGCAAGTTATTTTTTTTATTAAAACAAAGAAAATATGGTCATAAGAAAACGTGTGTGCTCTTGAGTTATTTATTTGAACAATTAACTTAAGTTAAACTTCTTCAATCCCTTTTTTAAAATGTACTGGGCTAACATGTCGGGTGTGTGACATGCGGGTTCTTAACGTTTACAAACTCTCCGTGGACCTCATAACCCTGGCCGAAGTGTGCCTGCATTGTGTGTGTGTGTGTGTGTGTGCGTGCGTGTGCGTGTGCATGTGAGTGTGCGTGCGTGTGCGTGTGTTTGTGTTGTCCTCTCTGTCTCATGCCACAGGTAGTGTTGGGCATATTTGCTCTGTGGTTAATCAATTACAAGCCTGTGGGACCGAGAAAAGAACAAACCAACGGCTAAAAATCTTGTGTGTATATATATATATATATATATATATATATATATATATATATATATATATATATATATATATATATATATATATATATATATATCTCCTTTTGGACTCCAGCCTATATACATTTAAAGTGTCAGATTGAATTCAGAGATAAGATGGTTTCTGTCCAGCGTGGAGTAAACTCATTTTATTACAGTGTTGATGAGAGACATTTGTCAGTTCGTGCCGCAAGTGAACAATTGCTTTTGAAATCAGAAAGTTTTACTTTACTTTAGTTTTTTTATTTTGATATTAACTCTCCGTACATTATCTCTGTAAGTGTTACTTACAAGTTCATCAATAACCTCTGCATGGATGCTGGGTGCTGATGTGCAATAACACACCCTAAACAGGTAGACACAGACAGGAGGGACTGGTCGTGTTTTTATTGGTGTCATGCTTGATAAAAATTAATGAATCTATTAAGGTGATAAGCTGTTATAGTGTGTGGTTTAGAAAATTCAGCTAAGTTGACAATGGAGCTATAATGCTGCCGATACTCACCTATCATACTTTTTGACAATATTTAAGTACAAATGTTTAAAAAAGAAAGGGGCAGGTTATACATCCATAAATTTATACTCACTATAATACTCCCAAAACTCTAATAGACCTCCGCTGTAGCCAAAAGTATGAAGTGACATCCCTCGCCAGTGATTATGTCACACATAATGGACTTCGGGGTTAAGGAGGGCATCAACAATGAACCAAAAGTGTGTGTGTGTGTGTGTGTGTGTGGGGGGGGGGGTGTTGGGGTGGAAAGAGTGATGAGAGAGCAAGGTAAGAGGACCGAGGGAGAGGATTATTTGACCAGCGTGCGAAGAGAAAGCACCTCGAACCTTATCATGGATAAGTAAACACTGCACACCGTCTGGAGTGACATCATTGTCCCAGAGAATCAATAACCAGCCACTTCCTGCTCAGCGGGAAAAATCGATGACTCTGTACACTAGATAACCTATTTGTGCCCACTCACCTGAGGAGGCACACACACATACACACACACACACAGACTCTAATGCAGAGGACATATGCACGGAGCATTAACAGAAACAAACCCGTTGTCACAGTTTTCATCAAGGCGAACAGTGCGGCTTCAGTGCAGAGTCAGCCCATTATGGGATTAGTTGCAGCCACAGTGCAGTGTAGGCCTGCTGTTGAAGTCTAAAGGGGATAATGGCTCTGCCAAATCAGATTTCCATCAGGTTTGCCACACACACCCACACCCACACACACACACACACACACACACACACACACACACACACCTAAAAATCCAAAGCAGACATGGCTCAGACCCAGTCCGCAAATCTCTAAGATGCCCCCTTCTTTCCTCAGAAGCATATGTCAACATCTTATTTCCTCCGCCCGCCTCTGGCTCAATCTACACTATATCATTATGCAATAAGAGCTGAGTTCAGGATTAAAAGGCAATCAAAATGAATAGTTGGGGCCCAAACAAGAACTATGACTCAAAGACGCTCCTCGTAAAAAATCTTGTCACCCGTAAACAACTGTCTGGTATGTGGTCTGTGCTTTGAGAGCCATTGACAAAAACTGTAACTGGATGTGCTCACAAGAGTCGTTGAGCTAAGCAGGGGAAGAAAAAATATATGCATTGCCCCCGGCTCATTTTCCTCTCATAATGTCTGGGAGGAAAAGTTCAGCAGCACGAGCAGCGTCGCTCTCAGATTGCTGCTGTTGCTGCAGCCCTGCCAAAGAGAGCGGCGGAAGAGCGGGCGGCTAACTGACAGGACTGGATGAGGGATAATGAGTAACTGAGCTCAATACAATCCCCCCATTACCTGTATGTGTGTGTGTGCAAGAGAGAGAGAGAGAGAGAGAGAGAGAGAGAGAGAGACAGAGCGTGCAACAGGAAGGAGAGGGAATAAGACTAAAATGGAAACAAGAGGGTGAGAAAAAAATATCAAACATCACTAATGCTGTTTCAGATCACACAATATATATATATCTATATATACAGCCTGAGTGAAATGTGAGAACAGAAAACAACTGACTCTTGCTCAGAAAAAAAGGGGGAGAAAAAAAACCTCAGTGTTAACCTCCTGAGATGACTCCGTTGAAGATGCATTTGCTGAGTGGGTGTTTTTTTTCACTCTACGCAGATCGGACTGGGTTTCATTACAGTACTGTATATTTCTCCTGTTGAGAACAAATTGTGTGGTTAGCCACAACAGATCTTGCAGTATGGTGGTATAACAAAAATATGAGAAGTGAATATGGCAACCTCCTCTGGTTTTCGCAGTGTGCTCTCAACCGGGGCACAGTCTGTCTGTCTGTCTGTCTGTCTGTCTGCCTGTTCATCTCCTGCCGAGACACCAAATGCTTTGTTTGCGACAGCACAGCGAAGACGGGCCTATGGGTAAAGACGGTCACCGATCAGGTTTACTTTGAGAGAATAATTTGAAAGAAGGAAAATTTGTATTAATTCAAATTAATCCCAACCTTTCTAATTAAAAATGCTTTGGCGGAAATAGAGGTTGATTTTGCTGCCGTCAATCATAGCCTGTAGCTTGAATCACTCTTACAGATGCAATAAAAGGTTTCATTTCTCCATTTTGGTAGGTTTTTATTGACGGAGGTACTGTGGGGGTCAAGTGGCAACCCGCCGCAACAACGTGGAAACTGAAATAGCTTTGAATAAAAACGGCAGGTCCGGACTTAACTTTATGGACAAAACATTATGTGAATATATATCCCAACGCTTGTAAGGTTTTCACGAGAAAATTCCATCTTGACCTTTCCCCACTTTCCACATAGTTTTCCCAACTTGTGCATGATGCACTGTATAACAATAGTGTGCATGGAAGTCTGCGTCTGCGTGTGCGTGTGTGTGATCATGTCTGGAGAGGAAATCTATTCTCTTGATGCACCACAGCAGAGTTTTGGCCTGTTGCCTATAAATCTCTGAACCTCCACTAACCTGCCTGTAAGGCAGAGTCTGCACACACACACACACACACACACACACACACACACACGGCACACACACACACACACATGGGTCTCTATGGGACTCCCACAGGAAAGCTTCACACAATACTTGGCTCACCTTGAGGCAAACGCACAAAATGCACACAAGCACACAAAAGACACATTCGCTGTGTAAAGGTAACAAAGTGCGTGTACGCGCGGGCGCGCACACGCCCGCACACACACACACACACACACACACACACACACACACACACACACACACACACTTGAGAGAGTCTCAAGCAGACAATGGACAGTGGAACTGTGCCATAAGAGAAGTCTGTTGTCCAGTCACTGGGCAACTGGGGCAGCAGATGGTCATCTTCCCTTCCACTAACACCAGCCGCGGGGAGGAGAGGGGAGGGGAGGGAGGGGAGGGGGATGAGGGGTGAGGCCCCTGCCTCAGAGTGAACACCTTTCACCAAGTACATGGGAATGACTCAGCCACAACCCATAAAGCAAATGAGCTGGACACTGATTATCTGCAAGTCTGCACAGAGTTGCGGCGCAGAGATGGAAAGTTTACGAGACCAAGATGTACTGAGTGCAACACACGGAGTTTGCCCAAGAGAGGGTTGTTGCTTTTCAGTGGCGTTTGAAACGAAATGAAGGCCACAGGCTAAAAATTCAACCAAACAAACACGGGTAAACCACCGGCGCGGCAGAATGCAGCAGCATGGGAGAGGCGAGAGAGCCAGCTTCGGTGCACAAAAGGCAAAAGTAGGGGAAAGGTCAATTCCAACATGAAGAAGAAGAAAAAGAATTGAAGAGCATAAAGGAAGGTTTCATTTCCTGTTGACCAGTTGCTGCCTCTCAGCGTTAAGGTTTTGATTGGAGGGCATGAATCTGTGTCTGTATGCAGAGGACCGAGAGAGAGAGAGAGAGAGAGAGAAAGAGGAGGAAGAGCTTCTAGCCTACTACGTCAGAGAATTGTTTATATTCTCCTCAGCCTTCGTTAATGGAGGAAGAAAAAAACCAAACCCCAAGCTTATTTTTCTTCTATCTGCTCATATTATGTAGCTTGTCAGGAGTCATCTTACATAAATAAAGGATTTGTTGGCAGGTAGGGCAGATGCAGGCTGGGAGACATGTGAGCTGATTTGTGCTCTTGCATAAAAAGATGTATAGCGCAGAAAACAACTTTGTATGAATGGAGGCTCTGTGCGAGCGCGGCACAGGGTGCACGCCTCCTTGAAGAAAACATGTTTGTTCGGGCGAGTTACATCACAGTGGAGGTATGAGAGAGGGAATAGAAAAGGGGGCACAAGACAGGTCGAAAGAAAAGGCACGGGGACGAGAAAGTGACAGAGCAGACGGGGAAAGTGGGACATGGGGAGAGAGAAGCAGAGACAGGTGACTAGTAGTAGAGTAAGTGGGTCATTAGATGTGGATGATATATTGCACATACATGGATTAGATACTGTACGTAACCTCATTTCTTCCACCTGACACACTTGTCCTCCCACTCCACAGTATACGTCCACCCCTCAGGACTGTTTCCCTGGCTTTTCAGTCGAGCCGTCTACTTCTGTCACTTCTCTCTTCTGTCAGTCAATACCCCCATTCATCGTCCAGCCGCCTCTCCTCGTTTTCTTCCTGTCTCCTTTGTTCATTTGCTTCCACGGTGCATTTCATCGGTGCCTTGAAGCAACGCTCCCGGAGCGTTGTTGTCGTTGGCGTTGTTAGTGGGACAGTCGACGCAGGAGTCGCAGCGCGCCTCAGGGCGTGACACATAAGTCATGCCACTGAGTGGCAGCTCAGGTCATGCCTGCGTTTGTAAGTGAGGCAAACAGATAGTTAAATGTTTTTTGTTGTTGTTGTGTTTTTTAAAGGTGAAGATTTACTGTAGAAGGTGTCTAACGTGTCACGACTCATTACGCAGGAGTGCCTCTGACAGCCAGAAAACAAACAACACGACTGTTTTCGATTTCTCCAATGTGCCTGGGATAAAACGGAACTGTGACGCTCTATTTTTTAACCCTCCCAACAAGATCTTTCTAAGAATGTGCTTGTGGATTCCTGAAAAGCTGGGGGCCCATCTGCAAGTCAGTACTCAACCAGAGTTCTGAAAAACAACATTGGGTGCCAAATACTTGCATTTGACTATGACCCTGCAGGGAGTCATAGAACATACTGTAAGCCACATCCCATCTCTCCCCCTCTCTCTCTTTGTGTACACCCCACCCCCTTCACAGAAAATACAGCTCTTGATAACATGTATTCAGATTTAGAGAGCGCAGCAACGGAGGGCTGGGGGTAATAAAAAGCAAGAGAGAGACAGGAGGAGTAGGAAGAGAAGGGGTGGGGGGGTGTAACCTATATAGTAAGCCATGTTTCTTTCCCTTCTGGGCTCCCAGCAGACTCGGCTTCAGTTTGATGAATAGCAGGCCCCCTCAAAGCAACAGATGCTACAGCTCAAACCCCAGCAAACTCGCCGGCTCTGTGAAAAAAGAAAAACAAAACAAGTCCAAAGCCCTGAGCCAAGGCCCGCCGCCACCGCTGTTAGACATACAGCACTGCGAGTGAGACCAGCACACATGTAAAAAAACAGGGGCCCCTCTGTGCGGCTCCGCAGCCCCCCTGCCACGAAGACAACCCGCTCATAGTGGGTTCCCCTCAAGTCCCCAGATTTCGCCGGGGAGGCACTTCTAGAAAGAGTTGAATCGTGCCACTGCCGTCCCAGCTTTCTGGTCAATTTCAAGGTCTTTTGCCTCATCGCTTTCTCATATCTGTGGTTAAACACCCAAATCATTGCAACTTTCCTTTTTCAAATCGGTACAAACATGTGTTCCCTGTGATGCCGACAGTTCCCTACCGCTCTGGAAAGAAAGGAAAGTGTATTGACTGTAATATAAGACGATGTTGTTGTTTTTTTCCTGAAACTATAGGTTTCAAAACTGGAGGTTGTCTTATATTTCAGGACTAAACGAGTATGTGTTCATCTCAATTTGAATGGTGAGAGTACCAGTGTAACTACGGTCGAGTGTTGTCGGTGTGGGTTGAAACCTGGTTGTGACTGGCCCCATGAGCCCTGTGGTGCGACTGTAACCACTCGTTTACAGTGCTGAAACACTGAATCGCGTGAGGGAGGAGGCAAATATGCTTTTCTGCGAAACACTGAAAAACCCTGGCTTCTTGAAAAGTGCTTTTCCATCTGAACACAAATTGTGTTCTCTCCCTCTAAAGCCAGACAGCGGAGAGGCCTTTCTTTGGGGAATTGTTTGGTGTTTTGTGGCCTGTGTAGGAGACTGTTTGAGTCTGAAGTGGGCCTGTGCAAGTTGTTTTGTTTTAAACAAAAAAGTAAATGAACGAGACACGCAGGCAGTGGTTGAGATATTTAGGTGTATTTAAGTATGAGTTGCGAGTTGCGAAAGAGTTGATGGATTAGGTGTGTTGATGCGACGGGCACTTCTTTAAGTGTGATGTTCGGGAGAGGCATCTGGCGACGCGCTGTCGACTGATACTGTAACAGAAAGAGTGTTATTTTAAACGTGCTTTAAAAATATCTGCAGCAGCCAAGTGTGCCATAGCTAGTCTGCATCTTATGTGGCACATGACGTCTGTATTTCTGTTTCTGTCTCCTGGTTTGCCTTCGCAGCGTCTGCTGTTAGGAATTTCTGCTGTATATTCTTCCTGTTTTTCTTTTGCCTCCGTCTGGTTTTTTATACATCGAATTTCCCATTTTCGAGACAAAGAATGAACTTCGGCAGTGAACCCTTGAAGGGACCGCTGCGGCGGCTGCTGCTGCTCAGTCAGCTCCAGCATGTGGGACATCTGTCTTGCCCTAAATTTACTATTGCAAAGATAGCTCTAGCTATCTCTGAGCGATTGTCTGTGTTGGGGAGCGTGATGAAGTGCATATTTCCCCAAGAGCATCACGAGAGCTCAGGAGTGGACCCAGGGCGAGATAGGGGACAGGTCCACCTATCAGATGGCCGCGTGATTTCTATGGCACCCACACAAACACAGGGAAACATTCCCATGAGCTCAGACAGGCCACGGCCCAGAGAAGCATCCAGAGGGTCAAGATACAGAGACACTGACCAGAGCTTTCAAAACACGAGTCCATTCCTGTCTGTCATATACACTACACTTCACGTTCAGGTCCCCAGATACTGTTAGAGTATAATATAACACAATGTTCATAGCTCAGGGGAGAAGCTCTGTGGCACAGGTGTAAGTCTACAGGGCTCTATAGCGCCTTTTTTTATTGCGTGGAATAAATATTGCACAATACATTTTTAAGTTTTTAAAGTTTGCACCGCTAACTCTTCAACAGTTCACACTTCATTGGGTCGCATCCAGTGAACAACACACACTCTCTCTTTATCCAGATTAAAGCAAAAATAAGCTTCGACTACCAGAACAACAAGCAGCCGGTAACAAGGTTTTTAAGGGACAAAACTATGGCACCCAGATGGGTCAAAACATTCCTGTTGTGTGATGTGTTGCAACGATATTTTTCAGCAGTGATTGAGAATGCTAACCACGTCAACAACTTAGGACAAAGTCTGGTCAGGTAAAAAGAGAGATAAAAAAAAATTCAAAGTGACCGGCGACAGATTGGCCTGCGACTTGATTTTCACAAGTGCTGACATCACCGTGTGGGAAAGTTACTCCATGTCCCCTTCTTATCCGTCTCTGACCTCATATGTGTCGGGCACTGGGTCACATCGAAACACAGCAGAGACGAAACTCGGTCCGCCTTTCCGTGTGCGCCCTCATCGGCACCTGAACGTGCACGTGTTTAATGCGTACCTGGGGTGTACTGTAGAGATAAATGGCAAAAATACACAGTCATACACAGCAGGTTTCATAGGGTTGGGAGACATGAAGGAAGCCCGACCGAGATTGTGGCAGCGCAGGAAGGAAGTGGAACACACCCCTGGATCTGAAAAGGAAGCAGCCAGGAAAAGAGGACGCTTACACAGGACGGACACGCACGCACACGCACGCACACGCACGCACGCACACTGTGTGTGCTGTGTGAGATGAGGTTATGGGATTAAAAAACTGACCATTGTGCGTATTAATGGACAGTGTTAATAGAACATGAACTTCTGGTACAGTCGTGTCAGTGTTTTCATTAGCTTGTCAGTTAAGATAAGGCAGACAGGAAACTAAGAAAATAAATTGATCTGAATGATCTGCAAATGCGTATGAGCTATTCATTAACAATAGTTCCCATATTATCAAACTGAGAGAAAGTTCAGAAAGTCCAGTTTAACATACAGTATAACATAACCACAGACAAAATAAATTACTGAAAGGTGAAAAAAGTAGAAAGAGTCTCCCCACGGTCTTTACCAGGAACGAAATTCAATCAGTCGAATAATGACTGGTGTCATTTTTTTGATGAGATGAGTGTGTGCGTGCGTGCGTGCGTGCGTGTGTGCGTGCGTGCGTGTACAAAATAGCTCAACAACGCAAGGATGGATTTTCACCAACCTCGGTGGGAATATTACTCTGGCAGGTTTATCTAGAGGATTAACTATTGGGGCTGATCGGTCAAAGGTCAAGCTCAAGGTCACCAAAAAGCTGGAGAGACTATCTAAAATGTATACTGCTCAGAAAAGTATTCCCCATCATATGTTATCATATGATGTGATGTAATGAAAAAAGTTATGAAGAAGTCAGAAAACGATGTCATGCATAATTTAAAAATGAGGTTCAATCTACAGATTTTTTTTAGCTTAACTAATCATTTGCTGGTTCAGGATGAAAATAGTCTGGATGATGAATATCTGTGTAATTGAGAAATTTATATATATATATAATTTAGGTTTATCATATTCAATGTAAATGTTTTCCTGTGTCTCGTACTGTATGTGTGCATTTTTAGAAAAAAAATTGTTTTCTCATAAAAAAGGGAGACAGCCAACACACAGCTGCATAGAGATCCTCAACAATGACCTGAGGCATTCAATACATGTTGAAAGCGAACAAACACACGTGCACACAGAGTTAAACAAGCAGAGTCAGAGAAGAGTTGTCTGGGGTCTAGGCGGGGTGCCGTTTCTCACAGGCATGTTAATGGACATGTCACCATGGCTGATCCCAACGCTCCTCACGCTGTCCTTCGACTGCAGGGTCAACAGAACATCGTGTCCCCTCAGGACAAGCCCCAATGATTGTGTGTGTGTGTGTGTGTGTGTGTGTGTGTGTGTGTGTGTGTGTGTGTGTGTGTGTGTGTGTGTGTGTGTGTGTGTGTGTGTGTGTGTCGAACGCGTGTTTGTCAAATACAGTATCTCACTTTGTTTCCTTTGACTGAAAAACTGTAAACAACCTCATTGTCTGCGAGCACACAAACAGTTTGTATATTCTGTATTGATGTGATTTCAGGCCTGTGTTTGTAACTGCTGCTTCAGGGGAAAAAAACTCAAAAGATAAAATTATACCTAGACTATGAATATTTTAATAGTTAATGAAAACTTCTTTGAGAATACAGGAGACATAAACAAGTGCCCCGCCGCGTCAAATGGTGAAGGCCCGCGCGCGTGTGCGCGAAAGAGAGAGCGAAAGTGGCTCTGTGTCTTTGTGGCTAATATTTTCCTGATCTTTGCTGCGTGGGGGCCTTGTCTAAAGCAGCTGCATGGGCTATCTGCCAAAACAACCACTCCCTATCTATCCTCTCTCGCTGTGACTCTTCATTGTCGATTCAGCATCTCCAACTCTGCACGTGTTTGTTTTTTTCTCCTCTGATTTCCAGTATTATCTCACCTCAGTCATCTCCAAAACTCCCCAGCAGCCCATTCTTCTTCTTCTTTCCCCTAGGACTGTCTTTTCCACATTTCCTTATGGAAACTACAGAAAGCCAAGTCGCCGACAATCATGAGGGGAAAAAAACCTTAAAAAGAAACAGACCTATCTGCTAATATGAGAAAAAACACACATGCAGGCGCACAGTTCCCACTGCCCCTTCTGTCCACTCTTTGTTCGGTTTCTGGTCCTTCCCTTTTATTTTGTGCTCATGCGTCACTGTGCATGTGTGTATTTTCCTGCACCGATGGTGTGTAAAGAGGAAACGCAAAAATATAAATTAGAGGACGCACCAGTGTGGGCCAGTGCAGAATGTCACACAGGAGCGTCAAAGTACAAAAAATAACGCCCCTCGCAGCAGTCGCTCTTACCCCGAGGTTACATAACAATGAAGGGCTGAAGAGGACAGGTGGTCACATGACCCGTCGCAGTTTGCACCTTAGGACATTTACCCAGGAAACACAGCTTATATTGTATGCATGCATCTCTAACTATGAAACAGAGGCGTGGTGTTTATGTTTTTCAAAAGATCTTGGTCAAACATTAACAATGTCCTGACTTGTAACTATAGATCAACTCTGTGTGACTGGAATATACTGTTAATCCAACTCACATTAAAGTGCAGTCTGGTCCAATACATAACTAAAGCGATTCTATCCTGACGTTTTTGAAGACCTGGAACAACTCAAGTAGAAACATGGAAAGTCGGACTAGAACTTAGACAAGGTTTTGTTCCCTGGTTTTCAAAGTCCCAACAGTTGTGCTTTTACATGAGAATACTGAGGCATTTGGTCTTTTTTAACATCGAGGAGGAAGATCAACATTTCTGACGGTGCAGAAACTTCCGCTTTTAAACCGTTTTCTAAAGAATAAAATTTAAAAGTGCCTCTTAAAGTGCACTTTACAGTAAGGGTATAACTACAATTAGTCTCATAATTGATTTATCTGATAAAGATTTTCATAAAATGATCAATTAATCATTTGTCGATAAAATGTCACAGAAAGGTACAAAATATTTTTTACAGGCAGCCACGCAAAAACCCAAGGATATTCAATTATGAACAAATAAGACAAAGAAAAGAGATTATTTTTCTGTTGATAAATTTATTTATCTACTAATTCTTTCTGCTCTGTGCTACCCACATATTACACAACATATGAGGAGAGGATAGTAAAGGATAGCTTGCTAACACTTTGCACTGACAACAAGGCACAAACCTGCAGAGTAGACAATATTGGCAAAGTTGGAAACTTGGTGCATGTGTTCATGTCTGTCTATTTTACACTGGAGCACCAGAAAGCTCCAACAGAACGCGATGGTAGAATTTGAACTTAAAATGGTTATAAATAGTAAAAAGTATGACTCGTCTTCTCATATTCCCTCCGGCGTGATTGAATGTTTTGGCAGCTTAGTGGCAATGTGGAATTGCTTAATGCAAACGTGATGAACTAGTGATTGCAGTCAATTTGAGGCAGGTCCATGAGTATGAGAATGAAGTTCGGGGGTGAGCAGCCCCCTCGACTCATCTCATCTGACAAAACTCAGATGTGGGTGGCGGAGCAGCTCAGGTTTGCCCTTCGCCTTCTCCCAGCAAGTGTGAATTTATGTGGTCACGGGTATGTCTTTGCATGTGGCTCATGTATACTTGTGAATGTTTACATCCAGCCCAATCAGGGTGGGGGAGGAGGAACTCGTTAGCCCCCATCTCCCATGTTTCCTGCCCCCCCCCCCCCCCCAACATCGCCCGAGGATTAGTCGGTGATCACCCCACTCTGCCTATTCTCTCTCCTCTGTGTGTGTCTCTCCCCGTCCCCTCGCAGCTCTGCCACCTCAGCGTTTGGGCTGTTTGGAAAGGAAAGCCCTCCGCCAGCTGCCTACAACAACAAGCCGACCTTAGTCACTGTCAGCGTGTGTGTGGCTATCAGAGTGTGCATGTGTGTATGTGAGAAAAGAAAAAAAAGAAAGTAGCTTGGTGTGAAATGACTACACAGGTATGAAAGTAATACAGTGAGAGCTCCAGATTGAAGTGTGAGATGAAATATTTAAATATCCAAGATTTGAGAGAGGGAGAGAGAGAAAGAGAGATATAATAAAGCTAATATTAGTGACAGTTAGTTTTCTTTTGTCCAATCCACAGTAGAAAAGTACAATTTGCTGGATTGTTGTTTATTGCAACTATTCTTAAAACCATTGCAACTCTTGTCCCTGTATGGTTTTTCACACGCATCGTGGACTTTAGTGTTAACAAAAACATGTAAAAATGTTTTTTCTAGGCAGCAGAGCAGTTACACTCATCACAATTCAATATTGAACTTGATGATGAGGATTTTATTTTTAATAGTTAGTCAAAATTGATGCAGAAGAGTTTGCAGACGTCAAGCTCCAAAGACACTGTTTCCTAAAAACTCTCACAATGCAAACTGGTGGCATCTTTCAAAATACAATACGTGTCTTCCAGTAGGTCAATTTTTACATGTTAAATTGGTGCAATTATGTTTGCACGGCATTGTTTCACCTGTACTAACAAACAAATGAACTATATTGTAAGACCTCCATACTTCAGCTATATGTCTGTGAATAAACTACATTTTCATTCAGCTAAAAGCCTAACATGTAAATGTCTGTACACTAGATATCACATGCAGCTGTTGAAACCTTGGAGAAACTTCCCCCTGTGGGCTCAGACGACCTCTCACCCCTCCTTCTACTTCCTGTGCGGGGTAGCACACTGTAAGCCTTACTTCCTGTGAAAGGCGCACAAACTTTCCCGCAAGACCTTTTCCGCATTAATCTTCCTCTTCTTAAAATGAACTTTCCTTTTTTCTCCCTCTCATACAGCTATATCACTTCTGTTTATTTGACTTAGCGACACTGGAAAGAACAGCAGCGGCGAGCTCGGCACCAAATCACAGCACCATGCTTCGTCCACCGGCCTTCGTGGAGAACGAAACCCCCTCTGTTGTTACAAGTGGCTTTGTGCGGCGAGGCCACAGCCACATACCCCACAATTACACAAACTAGTTTGAACCAGAGGAGAGCGGGCTCCATCGAATAGACACCACACACACACTGTGTATGTACACACACAAAATATCCCCGTTGTGATTGACATTTGACATCGCAGAGACAGGTGCGTATTCCCACAAATACGGGAGCGAGTTGGCAAAAAACGACTGAGCGCCTCAAATACGTTTGCTGCTCGACGGCTTAATGAATGGCTTACACAAGTGTACAAGCTCTGCTTCCCTATGCACCGGCTTGTTAAGTGCCGTAACCTTTCAACTGTGAGTAAACTGACCTTGGAGACAGACAGACCGTGCAGTACAGCGCGCAGGAATGCTCACGTACTCTCTGTACCCACATAAAAAACTGAGACTGTGTATGTAAAAAAACAAAACAATCACAGGTTGATTTATGCCTCTACAGGTTCGTAGAGGCTGAAATGATCTTGATGGAAGGGACAGGTAGGCAGTGTCCTGATATGTGGTACCAATGCACACAATACATCTATAGGCCATGGCGAGTTTTTGTTCGTATTGACTTTGTTGCCATGTGAAACGGAAAACGAGACACGTTGAGCCATACAATATCTTATCACGACAAGCCTGAACATGCATCTCTCGGTGAATAACAGCCTTCAGCAGGTTCCTGCAGAGGGTGACGGACGGTTGAATGAGATATTCAAACACATTTATGCTGCCACACACACACACACACACACACACACACACACACACACACGCACACACGCACACACGCACACGCACACGCACACACACACACACACTGCTTTAATGCAGACTTCAGCAAAGAAATCTTCAAACACACCTGTATGGAAACTATGACCGTACCTTTGACCTCAGTCAGCCCTGGGAACTGCAGGCGAGAGCACAGTAATCTACAAGACAAGCATTTTCTATACATTAGATGACAACAAATAAATTCTGCCTTGCAAAAATCCCACAGATGCTTTTCCTAAACTTTTTCAATACATTGTGGATGACAAGAATTCCAACTTGAACTGTACATCCCAGGTGCCGTTGTTTTATCAAACAAGAATGTGAAGTATTTGTGGTGTCATCATGTCACAGGAAAATTCAGGGTATGACAGACAACCTGAAAACACCACGTTGAGTCTATAGGGCAACTGTGATGTGTATTTTTTCTCCATTTCTGGATCTATAGAATAAAAAAATTTAATTAAGTAAAATATGAGGAACAGATGATTCTGCCTAAAGAAAATATCATATAATGACGTCACATCTTCTTTTCATGACTTCAATTTTTGCATTTTTCACTTTCTTTTGTAGGGTTATAGATCTTTTTTTTTAATACACTTACATCATAAAATACCTCATCTTGTGATGTTTTTTTTACACAGTATACTAGTCAAATTTATCAACTTTGAAAATGTGTGAGCCATTCCTTATCATACAGTGAATGTCCAGAGGCAGGCCCCTCCTACCTCATTGGCATCTGTGATTAGAAAAACAACAGCTCTCTCTCTCTCTTTTCGAACAGACCGCCCTAGCGTAACTGGCTGGTGAACTTCACAGTAGCACTATATGCTTCATAGGCAGCGGGGAGCATGTTACAGTATAGTCACATCATGTGACAGAATGCAATGTATGCAATACCCGCGAGACAAGTGCATGTCCAATAGGAAAAACATGAGCTGCTGTTGACGATAAAGTGGCGTCTTTGTACTGCATAGCGTGCAACGGGCAGGCGTGTCGGCAGCAGCGAGTCTAATGTGATAAGCAGAGATAGGGATGTCGATTTTCATTGTATCACAACAAAGCCTACATTCTGTTGTTGGTCCAACATTCTGAGAGGGGCTGCTGGCTCATAAGTGGCGCTTGACTAAATTAGCTCAGTCTGGTTGTGATTTTAAGGAGGGCTCTGCACACAAACCCACAAACACACAGAAGCGAAAACAAACACCCCAGTTTCCTAGAAGTTTGTGAACAAGCTCCGATGGATGTTTACCAGAGATTTCATGCACAGCTCCCCCTCCACCTAAATATCTTCCCTTCAAAACAACTCTACCCCCCGCCCCCCATCACAATCACACCCCACCCTAATATCCCCCACTTCCAACCCCCTCCACCCTCTCTTTCTGACTGCACATAAACAGATTCTAGAGGTGTGTCACCTCTCAGCCAATTGCAGCGCGTTTGAGCCGTGTATCTGGGCCAATCAGAGAGGCCGGTGGGAGCAGCCGTCTCTCCTTCGGTTAACGGCAGTTGTTGTTTTGCTGCTCTGTGTTTTCAGTGTTTTCACAGTGATGGATGGAGGGAATAAAGAGGAGGTCATGTCCGGCATTAATAGGCTCCGATTGCTTGCCCACGAATAGGTGGGGGCTAATCTCAAATTCACAAGTGCATGTGTGTGTGTGAGTATAGTGTGCGCGCCACACACACACACACACACTTTATTTTACTCAAGAAAATACACAACATACACTTAACTCTATCTCCCTCACACCCTCTCCCTCCCTGTTCCACACACAGACCAGACTTTGTTTCTTGTGCATAAACATAATTTACCCCCCCCCCCCCACACACACACACACACACACACTACAGCCCACAGTTACTGGTTGTATCAGGTCATAAGGGTGTGGAGAGCTGGCGATGTGGGAAAGATGTTCTGCTCAGTATGAACAATCACCTGACAAACCAGTAAACAATATAGCCGAGTGAGAACTTATTGTTTTCATAAGATTTGTACAGTATACCGAAACATACAAGTAGTTTTTCCAAATCTGTATTGTTTGTTTGTTTTCAAACAGCACAAGCTGTACAGCAGGCTGGACAATCTGTCCGAGGGGGGAAACATCCATGACATGTTTTTTCACACTCTTCCCCCCTTTTAGCCAAATTCATGCAATAGGGCTGTATTGCTCAATAAACTAGAATGTTGTTTGCCACTGCGAACCTGTACTGTCCTTAAAGAAGAAAAAAAACGTAAGCAAACACGGGCCTTATCAAGAGGAATGCAACCACTCAGACCCCATGCGGTATCAGCTGGGGATAAAAAAAGTGTGTCCAGTTGGCAAAAGAATTAAATAATAATCATCGTTGTGGCATGACCACATCAGATCAGACGTGGATACATAGTTTGTGTGGATAAAGATATGGCATGAACGGACGATGCGTCCGAGACAGAAGGGAGTGATGACAGCGTGTTTGGATGAACGTCTTGGCTCGGTGGTCACCTTCACGCACCTGCACTCAGAAAAACACGCAGACACCCGCGGAATTTCACAGAGATCCACTGGTTAAACAGCACTGATCTTTTTTTTTCCCCCTTCTTCACCCATATGTAACCGTACCCTGCTGACCCATATTCCTGTGTGAGGAGAGACAAGCCAAGTCCCTGATTCAGCCATACGACCTCCTCAGGAAGCTTGTATTATTTTGACCAACAGAGTAAAACAAATCTTTGAAATTAAAATGATAGAAAAGCAGCATCTGGAAAGCTGCAAACCAGCAGTCCTCTCAAAATTTGTGTTGAATTAGACCTTATTTATCCATAGTTGATGATAATGACAGTAAGATATGTCAAAGTTTTCACCACACATGAGGATGCACAGCTCCTCGACTGACAAAAAAAGTGAGTGTTTTGTTTATTTGTCAAGAATATTACTGAGAGAAAAGAAAAGGTTGAAAAATTTCTATGACCGTTTTTGCACCACATGCTATCTCTATCAAATTAGAAGCAGAAATGAAAAATTCATGCAGGCAGAAGCCCACATGTGACACAGCACATGACCACAAGACACAAATTGGCTCAGTTTATGTAGCAAAGCACACAAGATAAAATAAAAAAACTCTGCAAACAAACAGAGTTGTGTCGATTTTGCTGCAAGGCAACGCTGAAAAAATTAAATAAGTAAGGAAAAGCCTCGGGCAGATAAGACAACACGCGTAACTGACAAAGAAAACGACAGATGGGCAATACAGCAAACGAGGGGGAAAACACTGTTTTTTTGTTTGTTTGTTTGTTTGTTTGTTTTTTGGGGGGGACATTACCAATTCATTTATTAATACACTAATAAGGATCCAGTAGTCTACTAAAATATACCTATTTTTGAAGGCCTTTACTTTAACTCTCAGTTTAAAAAAAGACTAACACTACAATGGCTCGATTGTGACTTGATCTGTTGCTCACTGCTCGGACATCCACACAAAGAAAATATATTATATAAGCCGCCAAACATCACTTGTTTGCTTTTCTCTCCTGACATCGCTGTGTAACAATTTATGACAAAGGGTCCTTATAGAGTTCCTTCCTTCCCCTCCTTCTTCTTCTTTCTGACGTCAAGCGACGAGACGTGAGCCAATGGGCCACCGACTGACACTCCCTTAAAACAAGCCAATGAACAGCTGAGAGCATGTCGCCGACTGACATCCCGAGGGGGGGGGGGGGGCAGCGCTTGTCCAGAGTAAGCTCATGTGGGTCACGAGGGGGATCTGTTCTCACAGCAGACATGGACTCCCCATTTTTCAGATTACGGTTTGATGCCCGGTGAAAGCTGATGTTATTTCAGAGCTTACAAGAGGCCTCGAAACCTACAGACACAGTGTGGCAGCCAGCCAGCAAACACTATCCAGAAGCCAGACGGGGGGGGGATTGTTTTATTGTTTCTGTAACCATCGATCTCCCTATGGCCTGAATACTTCTGCTCTCTCAAGAGTTGAGCCAAGCTTTACCCCTGCTATTTCTGTTCTTCTAAGGCTCAATCAAAGTTGGCCAAAATCTCACGGCTCTTTTCAGAGCTGCAAAGAAAAACTTATTTTCGATTTTTTTTGCTGATTTCTTTGCTGTCTAGTTTACCTGCTCTTGCTTCCTGCTATCCCACCCGTACTCGTTCGTTCACCTACCTCCATTCCGCCCTCGCGTTTTCTCTCTCCTGCTCATTGAACAATGGATTGCAGTGTGTTTCCAAGTATTTCTACATGTTTAGATCTCTGTCTAAGGAGCTCTTTGGCCTCAAGGATTATACTGGGTATTTTCATCAAGGGGCTCATTCTTACTTTTCACTCGCCATCAACAGAGACGTACAGTAAGCTCACAGTAAGCCTACACTACACGCTCATGCTCTGGTGAGGGCTTGTGCGCCATTATTCATTATCTGATGTATTACAGCCTGCAAGAACACAGAGAGAGACTCGTTTATATATATATATATATATATATATATATATATATATATATATATATCTTCATGTATGTTTACTGGGCCTATAAACAGACTTGCACTGTGCCACAGGCCTTTGTAGGGTAAAAGATAAATCCATAGAAAAGTCCATGAATCAAATTTTTCCCTGCGAGCTTTAAATTGGCCTTTGATCCCACTATGTTGCGCTGTCATTTTCCTACAGCAGCCCTGAATGGACAAACCAAACAATGGCTCTACAAAGGTTTGCTATTCAAAATTTCTTGTTGGTGTAACCTCGCTGCTAGTTGCCTATTCACCAGACAATCCTCTGACCCACTATAGTGTCAAGATGAACTGAACATGTTTGTTTTTTTACACTTCTCAGTGTTCCCCAGACATTGAGACCACCACCACAATATTAACACTGACCGACACGTGGCCGAGATCTTATTTCTCTGTAAAGCTGCGTTGTGGTGCTTTGATTGGCTCGGCCCCTAGTCACCGCAGAAGCCTGTCAGGTGTGAACTGACGTACTCGGAGCTGTCCACTTCTAATCAATTCAACACCAAGATGAATGTTAATGCCATGGTATGAAAAGGGGTCTACAATTTGCGGGCCCCCACCCATGCAATTCAAAAGAGCCTGATAGATTTGATTTTCACGAAACTGAAATAGGAATCAAAAAAGAAAAACAAGGAATCAAGAATGTGGATTTAAAGTAATAGAACATGCGCCTTTTGAAATGCCGTGTTTTCAACACCAGTGAAAAAGATAAAGATACTGTGACGGTAACAGGTTAAAGTAAACAAAAGGGAATAGATAATAAATCAATTAAACAAACCATAGACGCAAACTAAAAACTGAAACCACTCTTTAACTTTAAAAAAATAAAAGGCTGATAAAAACGGGCACCAACTGAAAGCGAGGTTTTAAACACATGCTTTTCCTAATGCATGAAAATGTTAGTAAGCTCTCTGAGACAAATAAAGGCTTTTATGGAAAGTCAAGATTCACGCTGGGGTTAAAAGGAGCCCAACCACACCTAATTCAAGGAAACTTGCAGTAGAAAAATAGTCTGCAGTGATCCGGAGAGCGAAGCAAAATTAGCTCAGCCGGCTGATTTTCCTGATTCTCCAAGTTACCCGGAGAGGGAAACAATGTGACTTCTGTCATTTTCTTCAGGTGGTAAATGTATTCTGGTTTCATTTCTCAGTGTGAATCACAATGCTTTAGTGAGCATTTGTGAAAATGCTGTTAACAGTGACACAGGCATACACTGATGTCCGAGTCAATTATCTTATCAAAGTGTCCGGACCAACATCTGGAATAATTCAAATGAGGGTACGGCATTCATTAGTGGTGCAAACCAAAAGGGCACCGGCTTTTTTCCTACGAGGCCCATGAGTCACAGGGGCTCGGCTTACGGAGCCCTGCCCGACAAGTGTGCAGGTTACATGGTGTGTTCAATGACCAGCCTTCAGAACATTACGCCTCTGAATCCTGCAAAACAAGTCAGCAAAGTATTTCAGAAATGTTTACATGAACTCTACAGACAGCACGATGCCATAAAAGTGTGAGGTGGTTGGGTAATGTGCTACCAGAGTGTCCAGGTGGCACTTAGCATGTGTATGTGTGCATCAGTGTGTGCACGTGTGTGTGTGCCAATGGTGGGTGACTGCCGCAGCCGAGGGTCTAATGAACCCACAAGGTGTGATGGATGACAACGCGCTGTAACGGTATCCCGTTCAACGACTGTGTGGGAACATACGGTACAAGTGTGTGAGCGTTAAGAGGGTAAACAACTCTGTGCACTTGCTTTGCACGTTTGAGCTGAAGTTTCCGTTCTTTATTCAGTTGTGAACTTTAAAACCGTTGAACTGTTAGACATAATAAAAAAAAAAAAGGGGAACGTCAGCGTTTCCTCTTTGACACGTGAGTCTTCTTTTAGTTAAGACATAAGACACGGGACATCTGAAGTGACCGGATCAACACGCAGACAGCAACCAAAATGAACGAGAACACACACACACACACACACACACACACACACACACACACACACACACACACACACACACACACACACACACACACACACACACACACACACACACACACACACACACACACACACACACACACACACACACACACACACACACACACACACACACACACACACACACACACACACACACCATTGAGTTTCACTTGCCACAGACACAAAAACAAGGACAAGCAGATATAGACAAGTGTGACAAAATACCCACAGACAGGCAGGGTAGTGTGGAAAAAAAAACATGCTCAAAGGCTGCATTCATCCCCCTGTAATAGATCACCATCTTTAACACGTAGGCGTTTTTTTTAGATTATTTGTGAACTGATTCTATTTGAATTGCAGCCCATCACGTTGTCCAGATCCACTTTTCACACAGTTTTTGGATGTCTTGACTGTACATATGCTAATGTGATATGCATTAGCTAAACTGCAAATCATCTTAGATTTTACTTAGATTCCTGAGCTGAACACTAGCAGTGAATTGAATGTCCACATTCGTAATAATTGTCTTAGATTATTTATCATGAATACGTAGATCATGTTATACAAAAATCTTGTGATGTAATCTAACCATATTCTGCTCTCACTAGATAAGAGAAACTTGATCAGGAACACCAAAAGTAGACAATATAACAGTATCTGGTTACACTTACAAAACAGCTGATTGCTGTTTTATAGCAGGTATCAACATGTAGGTCCACGGTTGTTATAACAGATGTCATAATGTTTCGACAATGAACAATTGTGCATTAGCAGTAAAGTGTATATCACAACAACTTCTGCTCTTCAGAATTGTAGGATGATACAGCGGGACGATCGTCCTGTGTTTTCATACTTGCTTGCCACAAATTGCACTTAAAGACGCATTCTGAAGGTAAAATACTTTTTTTTTTTAATGGTAAGTCAGTTACCTGATCTTAGTTTGAAGTCTGAAGACCAGTATGAAGGTGAAAGGGCCCCGAATCAAGACATTACACCACTTGCTGACCATCAGCAGCAGAGTCACTGAAAAGTGAGAACTATGTACAAAAGGGGCTGAGAGTACGACATTCCCGAATTCGAGAGTCAGCACTTTTAACCTCACTCATACTGACAACACTGCGTGTGTGTGTGTGTGTGTGTGTGTGTGTGTGTGCGTGCGTGCGTGCGTGCGTGCGCGATATGACACCAAATAACCTCAAACATGAAGGTGTTTGTCCAGATTTAGGCCAGACACACTTGTCAATGGGAAGGAGTTTTCCTACTCTAAGTAAACACTGTGAAGCAATCCCACTTGTGCAGTTTTCACAAACACTGCATGTCAATCACATACACACACACACTCCATCCATACATATATAGGCACAGACTTCAGCCTGGCTTAGGGGCAAAAGAGCTGGAGGTCAGAGGTGAACGACTGTGGGAACGCGGAGGTCCCGTAGCGCGAAACCTGTCACCGTTCTGACAAACTGGCCATGTAACATAAACAATCACATATACATCAGCCCAGGACAATGCCCCACCATGAGGAGAGCACAATACCCTCCGCCACTCCACACTGAGCCTGAAACAATACCACCCACACTGAAACAACACCGTGGCCAGGCCTAAGCCAACATGGCAACGGGCAAATGCTTGGAGCAACACCATTCGGTGAGCATGCAGCGCCGCACAATGAATGCACTGGTCAATGTGAGGGGGGAAAAATGTATCAAGTGCTGACACAGCGAAAGTTCATGTGGGGTCTTTGCAAGACGTGTGTGTTTTTGATGTTTTTCCTTCCAGACGTTAGACCCACAAAGAAAGCACACTCAAATGTACAGGCACAGACACAGACTGACATCCATTGACTTCCAGTTCTACCAACCAAAATATTGACCTCTTATCTGTGAGTTTGGGAAGCGACAAACTGAAGTTGGTGAGAAATTGATAACTGTTTGGTCCATTAATTGTCCCAAAAAAGAAAGAAAATCACCGTCACATCATCTAATTTGTCCCAGCTGTCCAAATCCTAAAGAATATCCTCACATTTGAGAAGCTAGAAGCTAGTGCTCAGCGTGTTTGCTTGATAAATGACCAAAATGATCAAACATTCAGCTCAGAGTCTGTAGCATCTCCTATAGGTCAAAATCAGACATAGTATATCAAATCAATAAAGAAAAACGGCGGCCTCCGCTTGAGCTCATATCCAGCATGATTTCAGAGGTTGCAGAATATTATTTTCTGATCTGACCAGGAGCGAGCGTCACTAAAAATTTTGTTTGTGCTGGTTAAGCCCGGTGTTGAGCCTATGTGGTTTGTATCCCTAATAGGGCCTACCTCAGACCCAGGCCTGGACCACAGCCACTAGGCTATTCATGCTTTGTGACCTGATCCGCAGATGCCTCCAAATCCTGCATGCTCACTGCTATAAATCTCGCCAGACTTGTAAACACACACACACACACACACACACACACACACACACACACACACACACACACACACACACACACACACACACACACACACACACACACACACACACACACACACACACACACACACACACACACACACACACACACACACACACACACACACACACACACACACACTGGATGAATGCCCAGTGACCAGGGCAAGAGGAAAACATTAAAATCATGCAGAGCATTGCATGCATTCAGCCCAGTTCATGGAAAATTCCCATCCAGCAACTTGAGAGCAGAGCACGAGCGCCTATTAGACTGGTACAGAGCGCCCTCCTGTGTCTACACAGGTGAACCGCAGCTACTTCCAGGCCCTCGGTACCTGCGCGTGTGCCGCGTGAGTGATGAAAGCGCTCAATGGCCCATTCCGTTTCATCAAGTAAAAGGCCGGGGCATTAAAGAATAAGAGGGGTGGAGGATAAAAGGCACATATTGATTTGCATCCACTGGACTATATCACCCTCATCCTTCATTTATAAATTCAATCAAATTAATCCGGGACAGACGGCATTCGGGTCAATAGTTGAAAGTGTTTTACTCGTATGAGGCAAGTAGGGTGATATGCGGTCACTTCTGTATCAGCAAGATTTATTTTATTGGATCGTGTGTGTGTGTGTGTGTGTGTGTGTGTGTGTGTGTGTGTGTGTGTGTGTGTGTGTGTGTGTGTGTGTGTGTGTGTGTAGTAATACTCCTTCATGATGTCCAAAAGCCTATAGAAATATACAAAGCTTTGGATTTAGAAACCCTGTTAATAAATGATAAAGATTAATTGATTATACCCACAAAACGTGCAGAAGAGGAGGGACTTTCTACAAAAGCCCAGCTTTTCTTAAGTCAGGGTCAAAGAGGGATTCCTGGAAGCCACTGACAGTGTTGCAGTTGTCTGTAAATGCAAAGAGCTCGGGAGATCAAACCTCTGCCAGTTTTCTCACCACCATACAGCTGGTCAAACACTGCATGACGTGGGTGTGAATATCAGTTTGCTGATTTTGGAAAAGTCACAGGAATTGTTGGATCCAGGTCTCCCAGGCACAGGTGGGGGGGGGGTTCACACACTCTTGGGTCAGAGGGCGAGGGGCGGCAAATGGGTAGATTCACCCCGAATCTTCCAGAGATTTTCCTGCTGCATTCTCAATGGGCTCACATTTTCCGTAAGTTTTTACAAGGAGGTTGGCAGAAAAAGTTCCAGGAGCAACATTTGCGGACTCTCACACAGCCAGAAAAAAGTTCAGGAAAAATGTCCAGTCTTCTACCCAGAGCAGTTTTATGTCAAATTTTTTTTTTCGATATTTACAATATACACTATATATTTAAAATCTGTATATTTTGAATCGGCATCCCCTGAAGCTGCTTGTGGTAATCACATGACCAAGATCCATGAGTAGAATCATCATATTGCGCATTACTATTATAAAATATGTTGTCCAGTCAGCTTAAATCCAGGATAAAGGAAAATACACGAAATGGGAATAACATCATTAAAATGACCGAAATCTTCACAGTTAGAAGTTAATTGCTGAAGTAATTCAACGTCGCTACGAAAACGGCCTCTACAGATCGAGGAAGACATTTTTTTTAAGTTGGAACTGTGGACGGACCTGTTCAGATTCAGTGTTGTGCGTTATTTCTTTGACTGTCAGGATGACTTACGGTTGGAACAGTTTCACAAGCTTCAGATTTTTACTGGCAACATTAACCCAACAGAAAGAGGAGCTGAGCACATTCTTGTGAGGGACGTGCCTGGAGAAGGAACACTGAATAGGAGCTTGCGCAAGCTGCAGAAGGCAATACTTTATAAATTATTAGTGAAGTTTAATTCTGTATGCCCGTTATAAATATCACATTATGGCAATGAGCGAGAGACAGGGAGAGTGAAAGGCTTGTTTACTCAACAGCAGCATGTGATCTCCCTATCTCTATTCTTCAGTATCCTGATAGGAGCGACACAGCGAGTTAGTCCCGCTCCCTCTGAGATTGAAACGTGAATATAGAGCTGGAGAACATGGCCTATTATTATTTTCCACATACTGCACTGTTGTGCCGGGCCATATAGCTCTTCTATTCTTGGGGCCTTTCATGTTTTCTGTGTGTGTCTCCTTCAAAGAGTTGGTTATTCCTCTCCCACCTCCTGCTGCAGCACTTTGTCACTGTTGTGTTGTTACTGTATTGAACCGCAAGCCAGGATGGATCGTGAACAGGCCTCGGATGACGAAAATATGGCAAGGTTATCAACTTATTTCATGAAAAATGATCATTTCTGTGGGAGCTTTAGTGTGGGTATTTAAAGCTATTCCATATTGCGTTTTGGACAGGATGGATATTATTCAGGTTTGGGGCCCAGGCTCTGGAGAGCGGGGCTCGTAGTTGTGGGGATCGTTTTTACCCCTTCCCCTATTTACCCACATTAAACTCTTTCGCTGTTCACTCTCCTCCATCTCTTCTGTCGTTGTTCAGTGCGTGGCCGTCATCTTTTACAGCGTTCTCGCTTTTCCACTTTCTTTCCCACTCCCTCTCTTTCACCCTCTCAGTTCCTGAATAGCAAGGCCAGAAATAATGCCAGCTACCCCCACCCCCAAGTAACAGTGCCAACCAACACACCCCATAACTGCGCCTCATGCCACTGGTACCATGACGACTGCTTACGCTGTGCGAAAGCCCATATACGCGACACTAACCAATTTATCCCTCTGTGCCAGGATGATATTAGCCTTTAGAGCTTTTAGTGGAACAGTCCTGAAAATGAAATAAAATCTTTTTCTTTCTACAGACACATTTTCATATTAATACTAATGTGTACTAAAAAAGGAAAATGGTGCTTTTAAAAAAAAAAACATTTATTCAGGCTTATAACAGGATTGACAGTGACCTAGTTGCACACTTCCCTCATGCCCCCTCCTCTCTAGTCTTCCCGAGTCTGCAGCCGCCAGCGTGCTGCACTGGCTGGAAGGTGGGGGTCTGTCTGTGTTGAAGGATCAAAGTGGGAGCCTGTGTGTTTGTATGCTTTCATAGCATGACAGAAAAGGGGTTTTTAATTCGCTGGCAAGAAATTTAATAAAATATTCCGAGGCTACACAAACTGATAATGTCACAGAGATGCACCGTTTGCACATCAACCCCTTTTTATAATGGAGCCTTATTCATTGGTAAGTTGCAGTCATTACATGTGGTCTTAAACCCTCTGTTATATATTGAGAAAACCACCCAACTGCAGTTTGAGTAGTTATTCATATTCAAAAACCTTGGAAAAATTAGGTAAAGGTCCTCGGGGAAGAAAAAAAAGAGGCTCCATTGTTGTGCAGTTAATGTTGCTACTATCAGCATCACTGAGGCTAAAAAACAATCATATCACAAGAGGCTTTAAAGGAGTGTAGAAAAGCCTCAAGTGACCATGGCATGATTGCAACAGAAAGCTCCATGTAGCTTAGTAGGATTGAACATCCCACAGACGGTAAACAGACACGGTGCCAGTGCACAGACACCCGCCCGCACAGCCGCGATCGGCACTGTCCCATCACTCTGCCCAGCTGGCTGGCAGCTGTAAATCCACAGCTTTATTCCTCCATCACGTCCTCCATATCCACAGAGCATTTCAACTGTACAGTTACTGTGCCAAAGGTCATTGCCTGCTGCTGCTGCTTCTACCCCCCCCCCATTTGCTATTTGTCCGACCTGTTTCGAGGCGAGATCGCTCATAATCCAGCAGATCTGTCCAGACCACAAGGCTTTCTCTCCATGGGTCCTTGCTCTATTTACACAGTAAGCAGATGCAGCCATGAGAGGACTGAAGGCATGCATTTGGAAAAAAACACAAAGTACACACACAAAGAAACAGGACAATTAAATGCAGACACAAACATTCATGCATATACAGTAAAAAAAGACAAGTAGAGAACTTCCTGTCGCTGAGACATCGAGCAATATCTGTCTTTGAACTAATGCCATAGTTTACAAGTGGACTTTGACTTTGCAATTTTGCATCTGTCCACACTCCTGTCCGTCAGGGTTGACAAGTCACGTTTGTTTATGAGCTTACCACCACGGAGACAGGCTTGTACACACAACAAACCTCACCAGAACAAACCTAATCCGAATCAATTTCAACACAACCACACAGAATTAAATCATTGAACTTGCTAAAATAAAAATCCAACCTTTAATCAAGAAATGAGACAAAGGAAAAAAAAAGGTTGCGTTTTATGAGTATACTTGCCCCGACTTTGACTTGGATTTAAAATCAGTGCACACTCTTTCAAACCTGCAAGACTTCCATGAATAAATCAATCAAGGAAAAGCTCTACGATCGATATCTGATGTCACTTCTGAGGGCTTATAGAGGCTCCTAAGCTCTCCATATGGAGGGCAGAAATATGTTCTGGGTTATTCTGGGTGAAGGCCAGATCCAGGAAGCCATTTCACTTAATTAATCACACACAAGTGTTTATTACAGGGGCCGCTGAGTCACCCCTTAATGTCCATAATTAGCTAAATAAGTATGTGTAAAAAATGGGGAGCAGCATAAGCTTGAAACAACTGTTGCCTTCGCCTCCCTCAGAGAAAACAAGATCGACTCAAGTCTTCTCTATGACTGTCACTTCATAGACCACAAAAAATAACTGAAAAAGTTAGTAAGTAAACCTTTTTAAGAATCCAGATGAACAAAATAAACTTCTGACAAAAACAATTCTAAACTGCATTAAGGATTGTTAAAGAGAAAGCAAATGCTTCGCTTTGTGCCTTAAATGTAATGATGATACTTGAGAGGCACAGACTGGGGCTAATGCACTTCTGCACAATGCTGAATTGTGCATTAGGACATTAGAAAAAGAAAAAAAAAGGCTTGGTTGTGGATCACAGAGCAATACCAACCAATGAGATGCTGAATTCCTGTAATGGCTACGACCACAACATTTTCTAATGACATCGAGTCTGACAATAGAAAAAAATGTCTGACCTAAAATGGACCAGACATCATTGTCAGTTGATTACATGCTCAGAATTGGACTGGATGAAATTCACAACAAGAGTCAATTTGGAGATTACTTTAAAGTTCTTTACCACATCATTTTATCCATCTAGGTCGTAGATGTGGATTTTAAAAGAAGTCTCTGGAATCTGAGCAGCACCAGCCTTCCACACGAGAACAGGTTGAGCTTTGGAGAGTAGCTCTTAATTCAAGTTAGGGTGAAGGGCTAACACAATGGCGTAATTACATAACACAAAGAAGCTCCTTTCTGTTTCTGTCCAACCGCGCAAAGACTGGACTCCTTTCATCCAGCGAGGGAACATGGTGACCGGAGAGAGAGCTGGCCGATGGAGTCTGCCCACCCCTTTCATAGACTCAGAACAAACACCTACTATTGTCTCTCTTGATGCGTGTGCATATATATACATATGTGTTTGCATTTGTCTGCACCCATCGTTATCCTATGTTCCGATATATATGAGATCAATACAGCTCAGAGAGGTCAACCGCCCAAGCCCCAGAATGACCCTCCGACAGCAACCGGTCGGACTGAGCGATTTTGACCCTCGTGTTCACCTCGAAAGACCATTACACAAGGACGCCTTATGGGAACCTGACCCCTCCCCACGCACAGAGAATCCTATTTTCAGCTGCGACCCCGTAACCCTTAACCCCTGGGACTCGCCACCATTGGGGCAGCATAAGACCGCAAGCATTCAAGCCCACAAGCACATTCCCCCCCGACTGTGATCGCTGCGTATTCACAGGGTTCCTCAAAAACAAGCAACAACTCCGATTACAGAAAAGAGGCAAGTGAGGCAACTACAGTCCAGAGAAGGGTCTGTGGCCTTAGGTGAGAGATTTGACTAAATGTACTTCATCTATTTTTGGATCTAGAAAAATAATGTAACAGTGTTTAGAAATGTTGGGAGGTGGATTTTGTTCAGACCCAAAATCGCTAACTGGCAGCTGGCTGTAGCTGTATATTTAATGTACCGATCTGAGGCCCTGTTCTGGTATTAACATCCATCTCAGGTGATGTGATCACAAGTGGACACCCCCAAGTATGTCAGTGCACACCAGGCATTAGGATGTGTCTCCACTTGTGATCAGATCTCACTTCCCTGCGTAAATTAATATGTGGTAGTCGGGTTATATGCACACTGGGGCACCAAGTTAGTTGAAAAATGTTCCCTGCCAAATATTTGCGAGCCACGAGGGTATTATGGGACATTATTCTCACCAAGCAGGAGGCCTTCCTATTCTAGGGGAGGGGGGGTGGGTCGCCATGAGGAAAGGACTGTCTGTGCTGTCAAAGATTTTGTCTTTAATCAGCGGATCTGCTGGAATTAGAGGTCTGTCTGAGCCCGAGCCCGCCCCCCCTCTCTTACAGCCCCTTCCATCATCTCACATTGTGTATGTGTATGTGTATGTGTGTGTGTGTGTGTGTGTGTGTGTGTGTGTCGAATGGGAGAGGAGGGTCTTCAACTGTGGAACCAGAACGGCATGAGCTGCTACATTTGGACTCATAAACGCCAACTTTGGCAAGCCCTCTGCAAATGCAGCTTAGCATAATTCAAAAATACCAGACGGTGTGTACTGTGGTGCTAAACCCGTAAAGCAGCTTTCTCCCTCTCTCATCTCTCCCCGTCCCTCTCCCCTCCATCTTCCAAAAACACTTTGGCACAAACAGGAATTGATGTCACCACAAAACAGCCTATTTCCTCAGGATAACACCATAACGGGGGCCAGCAAAAGATGTCTGACCTTTGTTTTTGTTTGTCACTAGAGGATTTATTACTGTAAGTGGACCAGGCCACGGCTAACACCATGCTAAAGCTGGGATAAATCCAATATCTGGTTTTCTGAAGGTCAATAATGCCGAATTTAACTGAGAAAATATAATTTATCGAAGATGCTTTAGCAATAACTATAAATAAACATGTGTTTGAAGTCCTGTCCACTTTTTCAGGATCTTTGATTTAGCAGAGAATCAAATTCAGGTGCATGCTATCGCTCGAATCTAAATTACGGCCCACTACACATTCTGAATCAAATTTTATGATATAATGTTAGCAGATGGTTGTGTAAGATTTCTCCCTTTCATCCAGCCCCCTCCATGTAATATTACACCCCGACATGTATTAATAACTGAGCTGTCATAACTGACCTGTCATAACTGACCTGTCATATGGCAAATCGATCACATAAGCTGTAAAATTGCTAAATAAAACTGACAGACTTGTCGTGACTTTGCATCATGTTGGGGTGAGGTTGACGGTGGAGGGCTATTTTCAGTAAACACGTCTCAGTCTCTGAGAATACCCACATGGCTGTCAATGTTTTTATTGGTTTAAATAACTGTGAGGTTGTGAAAAGAATCCCTAACAATATACTGCATTTAAAATATAATAAGTGTATATTATATATGAGTACATTGCACGAGCCATTTACACTCCTTATTATTGATTGCTGGTAATTAGTCAATAAATATGTTTATTCTGCAGATATATAAATTGTAAGGCATTTAAACCATTATTTAAATTGCTCAAATGATGAAGATCTTGCATATCAAATGAGGTCATTTGAAAAGTAATCATGTAATTACTGCAGTTACAGTATTTTCTTTTCACATCAAACTCGATGACAACCAAATCCATCACATCTGATTTGTGTATCAGTTGTACATTCAAACATTTGACTAGCTCTTCTATGTGTATGCGTATGTTTGAAGGGTTGGATTGGTGAATATTTGGCCCTGGCAACGCTTAAGTCAGGGGTGGTGAACTTCCTGCCTCTGGGCTGAATACAGAAGATGCTTTAGCAGAACATTTACACATGGGAAGGCAATCATTGTCATTAAAATGGATGATTTCCTGCAAAGAAAACACCACAACAACAACAAAAAACAGTTAAAAGCGTATGTCGACTGTGTGTTTGCACAATACAAAATCTTTGACAGATTTGGTTGTTGTTGTTTCCCACAGTGAAGGGGATTTTGAAGACGGTAACAGGCAGGAAACCGAGGAGAAGGAGAATTCTGCCAGAAATAGCCACCGAATGGCAGGTTAATACCCACAGTGTGCATCCGGTGAGTCAGAGGTTGAACAGCAGGGAAAGAAAAGTAGATGTGAAATTTCACACTTTCCAAGAGAAATGGCCAAATTAATATTCCTTATTGAAGTTCAAGAGAAGCGTCACCGTGCCCGGTTTGCAGGGTCACGGTTGTGGTGATGAAAACCTTGAGCATCATTACAGGACAGAACATGCTAAACTGGAGGAGTTGCAAGGACAAATGTACTTCAGCTGAGTTTGGGCGCCCAACAAGCAGCTTTCACAAGACAGCATTTAGACACGAATTAGTTAGAGGACGAATTAAAGGAGCCTTGTCGCTGCAGTGCTAATAGAACATGACAAAGTAAAAACGTTTTTAAGTTTGTCTCGAGGAACCGGCCCAGAGCGGGTTTCTGATACGGCAGAAGATATGACACCTCAACAAATTTCCAGTTTTGCTCTCTGGCCTGCAATGAAACAACAGACATAACAGAATATTGCTCAACGAGCCATTTTGCACGGATTACTGCCGAGTTTGATATGAGGGCAGGGTTATTGTCTTTTGAAAGCCATGCATGCCACAACCACAGAGTGAGCAAGTTGTTTTGGCTTAAACCAGCTGCCAAAAGCATCATCATCATCATCATCATCATCATCATCATCACCACCACGACCATCTGATATTAGACACCTCACCAATGGGTGACAGTTCCAGCCATTGCATTAGAGAGAGAGTTAAGTGAAATAAATATGTTCAATCATTTACTACGGATGTTATAAAAATGGAAATTACTCTTTATTGGGAAATACGTTCCCGTTCCTGATTGATTTTCTTTTTTTTTTTTATGTGTTCACGGTGTCTCATTGTGACACTGACTGTGTTGTGACCACTTGACAAAACACGCATTTCCCTAAGCGAGCTTCCGGCTCAACCACAATGTTTGCAATGCTTATGAAGAGGTGAAGAGAGGAGCAGACGACAACAGAACAATACCATATAGGTAATGAAATGAGAGGGCATGTTACAGAGTGGTGCCGCTTATAGCAGCACAGCACAAAGAACATCTCACCAAAGACTCATTAGAGATCGTGTGAGTCTCCTACCTGGACCGCCTGCAGAAGCCGGATGGATCGCTCCTTGACATCTTCAAAGGGACACCGGCTGGCGAGCATGAGCAGATGAGCGAGGATGTCATTCAGATCACTGTTCGGGGGGCTTACTGAGGCCGGGGGCGAGGGGGCCGGCGCCGGTATGGGCCCGATAGCCTCCACTCTCCTCATGACCTCCTGGCAGATGTTCTCCATGGCCTCATTTCTGGAGCTGGCATCGCGGCTCCCCAGTCCATCCCATCTCGCCAGAGACTCTTGGTCTTGCACTTCCATCCTTTGACTCTGGGACTAAAGTTTGTGCTGTCTTACAACAGGCTGCATGACAAATTACACGACACGGCCCAGGTTTACATCACAGCGACGAGTGTGTTCAACAAACAAATATATAATATTTGAATATTATGTTAATGTGGAAGTGTGGGTGGGAATAGCAGGATATTGCCATTCATTGCAGGAATTAGAAATGAGAACTCAAAAATTCTGATATTATCTGCCAAATCCAGCTTTTTAACAGTACATCTGCATCAGCACATACAGTATGACAGCAATATATATAACAAGAAATTTGACTTTTGAGGTTTGCAAATGAATATATACAAGATTAAAAACCAATTCAACTTTATTCTTATTGCACATTTCTTACCAAAATATTACAAAGAGCGTAATAACCAGGCAAGGTGAATAAAAGGAGAATAAGAGAAAAAGAACATGAGCACAGATGGTTGTGAATGAGATCAAGTAAATTTAAATAAAAGCCTATGTGCTCAAAAAGCTTTTGCAAATAGAGAAAGGATATAAAAGAAGCTGGACACAAAACGTATTCAATACACTTCAGCCAAAATTCTTCCAGTATAAAATTTATGGCATTTTTTAATCAAATGTGTAGGTCTAAATGTTTTTAGCATTGCAGTTGTAATTGTTTACTATTCATTTATCAAATGCATTATTATTTTATATTTGGTCAAAACGTCCAAGAGGAAAAAAAGGGCAGTTTAAACAGAATCTTCCTTGGTGTTATACGAGCCGGAATAATTAATAGACACACGTCCTTTTTTCTTTCTTTTTTTTTGCAACAACGTTGGTTAATGGTTCGCGTTTTCTTTTTTTAGAGAATCATTAATTGAATATAAGACGTGTCGTGATTAAAAATGCACAAACAACGCAGCTTGTCAGTTTTTGTGGTGAGTTCCATTCAATCTGTTGTCGCGGCTTTCAAGTGCTGCCCGTTAACAACGACACCTGTAATTTAAAAGTGCAGCAGCGGAACCGCGGGCACCGGGGACCGAAAGCAGAACGTGTCACTCTCTCAATACTCACTTTATCCACATTCTTCGGTGCAGGGTCTTCTGGTTCGGGACGTCTCGCCTCCACAGCCGCGCGCTGACCAGCAACGATCCTACAAGCGACGGGACGCGACAACTTGACAGTAAACATGTGATTGGCACAACCGGCCGGCCAATGACAGGAGCCGGCGGGGGTAGTGTAGTGGCGTTGTCTGATCGGTGATTGGTTGGAGAGGGGGCTGCCAAGAACGCAGGGCATGGGTTCATGGGAGTTGGATTACTTTCACTCCCTGCGTGAATTAAAGGGACAGCGCTTCAGAACTACATCTCCCATCATACGTTTCGGCCGGCAGCCACCCCCCCTCCTTTTTTGTTGTTTATCAGAAATATCTGAAAAGGCAGGCAGAAAAACAGGAGTGAGAGTGAGAGTGAGAGAGGGATATGTTTGTGTATTTCCACCCCATTTGTTTTGAATATGACCTCGTGTAAACACTAAAAGAATGAATGTCATTTCACATTTCAATGTCAACATGTCCAATTGTCTGAAAGATGCTAAAATTGGATCCTGATGCACAATTGTCTGTAAGTCTGTGTAAGGGGCCAAATGAAATGAGAAAATAGAAATATATAGAAATCAACATTAAATGCAAACAAGAACCAAGAAAACCAAGAAAAAAAATATTTTTTCACTTGCAACACACCTGCCACACTGCACACACATAATCCATTGCTTCACCAGGCTATTTGCATAATGCAGTGCAAATATTTACCATGCGATGGACTGATTGACTGACTAAATACACTACAAACCATCAATAGCATACATGACTTTTACAAAAAAAACATAAAATAGGGAGATTTCTTAAAATGAACGAAGAAGAATCAGTGGCCTCCAGATTAATGTCACCACATGACATGACATCATTTCACCCCTGGGCGATCATTTCCCTAATGCAAACTAGTCCAAACAAGGAGGAACCTTCTGATACCTTTCATGCTCAGTATTTTGGAGGATGTCAAAATAAGAGATTTCTCTTTTTTTTATAATCATTCAAAAATGCCATACCTGATTAATTAAACAAAATGAACAGTGCATAATATGTGTAGCCATACATTTGTTTTAAGAAGCCTTGTTTTCTTCTCTTACATGCAAAAATACTTCTTATCCATTAAAAAATGCCGGACTTGAATTGCTTAGTGTTTCTAATATCCAACAAGGCATTAGATTTTTGATAGGATTTCAGATTTTCTTGAACAGTTTAATTTATTTTATTTAATACAGATCACAATAGGAAACGACTTTATGAGAACTAAGATGATGTGCAGGTGAAATTAGCCCAACTATTCATACAAGTTTCACTTTGTCTTTGTTATATAAATCATATTAAAGTGTGAGATGCATCTTACTGACTACAATGAAATTAGGAAAACTGAACTGCGGAGGAGGAAACGACGGTGCGCAGGCGGAACCACAGAGAGGAGGAGGAGGAGGACGGCGACGAGGAGGGAAATTTAAAAAGTCCGGACAACCAGGAAGTGACAGGACCGTACAACAACCGACGCTCGAAGAAGTCTGTTACTGTTAGCCACATAAAAAAAGAATTTACAACTCGCACAAACTACTGTATAGCTATAGAACATATGATTTGCTTCTAATCGGGTTCCGACCGTCTTTAGGCACAAAATGGAGACTTCTCTCGACCAGGTAACAACAACCGTTAGCCGCAGCGGTGGCTAACACGTTAGCTCGAGCTGTGTTTACGTGTTTGGCCAAGATGCTGCAGCTGTTTGCTGCTGGGTTCTCTCTCATGGAGCTTTACTCCTGGTGTCGTTACGTTTGTTTAGCTTAACGTGGGCAACGGCCGTTAGTTCCGAGTAATTCTAACGAGACATTAGACAAAGTTTTTAGTTTAATCGTAAATCAAACGTTCTGGCCGCTTTTGGAAGCTTCTACGTAGCAGTTGTTTGTGAAAAACCTCTGTTTTTGCAGATGTGTTTCTAATACGTTCAGAATTTAGCATAATATATAATTGTATGACTAAGACAAAGAGTTAAGCAGTCTACGTTTATCCTGGAAATATACTGAGTCTGTCTGCTCTCAGTTGCGCAGAATTAAGGATTTTTGTTGTTTTTCTTTGTTTCATAATATTGCTGATTGAATAACTAATGGAAAAATCGATATCTTTGGGAATTGGCCTCCTCCCTTTCTGTAGATTTTAGACTCACCTTCCAAAAACAGTTACATCGGGAGCTATTACCAGCCTCCAGACAGGATACTAGCAAAACCAAGACAGCTGGAGCTCTCCGCGTCCTCCTCCATCAGCCCGGACCCACAGATCACCGGTGTCCAGGTCTCACAGACCAAACCTAACATTGACAGCAGAGGTACGGCACAGCCACTATGTCGAGTAATGTTTTTGTTGAGGCAAACATCTGTTCCTGCCACCTGCAATGTTTCCCTGTTCTTGTTAACTTCTCTCCAGCTGTTGTTGATGCACTGAAGACTCTCCAGGAGAAAATCCGGCGATTGGAGCTGGAACGGACACAAGCGGAGAAGAGCTACCGGCAGTTCTCCCACGATACTCAGAAGCAGCAGCTTGATAACTCTGGCAGAAAAGGTAAGTGGTGCAGAGTACTAAGGGGAAACGCCTGTGTGCTTGACCGGGATCTTGAAATATGTTTTTTTTTTTTTTTTTTAAATAGTTGTGTCTGTGTTTATGGCGACAGAGCTGGATTCGAAGCTGCAATCCGCAGAGGCTCGCTGTAAGACTCTCGAGAAGCAGCTGGACTACATGAGGAAGATGGTTGAAAACGCTAAGAAGGAGAGGACCACTCTCATAGAGGATAAGGTTGTTCAAAAAGCTACAACCTGAAAGAAACGAAATACACTAGCAAATCTATCTTTAAAAGTGGATCCTAACTATATGCCTGTTAAAAGCAAGATATGATTTTGAGAAATCGTAGTATACATGTTATACACTAACCCATGTTGCACTACTTGTTAGTATATCTGGATGTACTGTCAGAGGCTAATCGCTGTTGAAATGTCACTAAACCACCATATAATCCCTGTTTATCTCCCCACTAGGCTTCACTACAGAACCAGCAGCCGAGCAGCTCAAACACCCACACGCAACAGGAGAAGTTGGACAAGCTTGAATCAGAGTGTCTCAAATTGAGTAGAACTCAAACAGTGGCAGAGGTAATTCATGGTTTGATATTTTAATAAGCCTAAACATTAATCATCACAGTCTGAATGATTCAATAGTGCATTTTTCCTTACAGATGAAACTTGCCATTCTGGAGCAAAGACTACTGAAAGAAGAGCAGGAGCGTAAACGTGTACAGGAGAAAGCAGATGAGGTCAGTCACAGCAATGCCAAGAATACACATTTTCACTTTTTGGTTTTTATCTTCCTTACCCAAACATCCCCATGTTTTACAATGAATCCTGAAAAAAATATCTAATTTTAGTTTTAAGTTTTTATATCAGAATCCCATAACTTTTACTTTCTATGAAATGGTCTCTTGTGGTTATTTAAGCGAAAGAAAACTCAAATTTTCAACTCACATAATGGTAAAATGTCAATAAAGAATTTCTTACCACAGCTGCTGAGAGAACTGGACGTCAGTCTTCAACTGCCTGAGCCAACTAATGAAGAGATAAAGCCAAAGAAGAAGACACAAAAGACCCTCAAGGTTCCTTTCTGGCTGAGAAAGCTTATGACCTTCCTGTATTTAGTTAATTAGAAACATAATTATTTGGAATATAGTCACAACATTTGCCTTCTCCCCCAGAAAGCCTCCAAACAGAATGAGCTGGCATCACCGAATGGCCCTGGGCGCAAAAGAATGCCCTTTGTCGCAGGAACGGTATGTCAGTCATGGTGCTTTGCGCTAACTCTCATAATTTTAATTCTTTTTTTGTGTTGTCATTTTTCAATTGATTTTGATTGCCCCCTGCCTTTCACAGTCGATTAGCCCGAGCCATTCAGTCCATGCCAACGTACAGAGTATCCTTCACATGATGAAGCACCACCAGCCTCAGCTGTGCGAGCGAGTGAGCGCTCTACACTCGTCTGGCTGCGGAGCCAAGAAAAGCCTCCAAAAGAACTTTTCACCATCTTCCCCCAGTTCGAAGAAGCCTGACGAACTGTCTGAGCCAGTAGATCAGTCACTGAGCTCACTGTCAGACCTGCTGCTGGCTCTGCAGGACGAGCTAGGACAGATGAGCTTGTGAGTAAACTTTTTTTGTCGTTGTTTTGTTTAGATTTTCTTTTCCCATTTAATAATTAATTTTTTTTGTATTTGTTAGTGAGCATCAGGAGTTGGTGCGTCAGATTGACATGACGCAACATCGGGAGCTGAAGCAAGACCTGCAGAGCGAGCTGGAGCGGCTGGTGGCCAAGATGGAAGAGAAGGGAGTCCAGATCACGAAACTCCGCAAACATCAGCAGACGGTAAGTGAACCACCAGTCAGTGCAACCCCAGAGTTTTGGTTGTAAATGGGGTCAATGGTATGATTTCTTGGGACTTTGTAAGTGGTTCTATGGCAATAGAAATTCTGTGTTTCTATCCTGTGTTTAAAAGGTGGAAGTGTCTGATGATTTTTTTTGACTTCTGCCCCTTCACAGGTCCATAAATTGACCCAAAGTCAGCCTTGTGCCGAACAACACGCAGCAAAGATGTTGAGTGGGATCAAGCCACCCGCCCCTTCTCTTGTCAAGGCCAAACAGAAGGGAAAGAAAGGCGGGAGCACTCACAATAACCTGCAGCTTCTCCGAGAGACCCAGAAATTCCGAAACCGCCTCAAACAGGATGACCTCTCCTGGGAAACATGAAGTCCTCTGCAAGATCGTTCTGGTGTGGAGGCTTTGATACTACAGCTGGATGAACCACAATACCCCCCCCCTCGGTTTGCTTTCCTCTCACTTCATATGGTTGTTAGAAACAAACGAAAAGAGGTAATAAAGTGATTTACACAGGATATGATCATTTCTTGATCATAGACCCTATAAAGGCGTCGGCAATGATTTAAAATAAATGTTGCTCATACAGGGTCCTTCATAGGTAAATGGCGTAGTTTGTGCATCATTGACTTTAACAGCCAAAATAATGTTGTGATGTTTTGTGTTTCATGAAGTAAATCTCATCTCAAATGCAATCTATTTTTAATATTTTTTTTAAATAAAGCTCATGCTCTCTACATAATGTCAATACATTTTTTCTGGCAACGCAACAATTTTCTCTGCACAATTGGTTGAACTTCATACAGAGAACCACTAGGTGGCAGTGTTCAGCTGTTTCCATTTTACAAATGCAAGGGTGCCCCTGACACAACTACATAAAGTTGCATTGACAATGATGAAATATAACTTTATAATACCACATGCAGTATCAAGCTCCTTTTGTCTTGAGCAACTTACAATAGAAAGATGAGAGAGAGAAGCCAAGTGCTCTGTGAACTGTAACAGCAGCTGGACCGGACAGCTGAGTAAATGTAGCTTTAACCTGGGGACAAAGGGATGTGGTTTTGATCGCTGTGCAGAAGTGGGAGGGACGGCTATCTGCCACAGGAATTCGCCAGGTCACACAGCCAAAATAACAGCACTGTTCTCTCAAATTCAACTATGGTGGCTTTTTTACCCATCATCAGGCAGGTCATAAATACAGGACACGTTGCCTGGTGTGGATGAGGCATTTACACTTTTGCCCTGTTAGTTTGAGTCAAAACCTTGCATGGGAGGAATAACCACACAGGTGAAGCTGTCTCACAACATCTCATTTTCAAGCCTCACAACATTTTTATTGCATCATCTTTTTTGCTTTGAAATAACTTGTCCTACAACTTCTACAAGGGTTGTTTAACCACATATTCTTGATCTTAAAAAACCTTCAAATTAATAAAAGGTGGATTGCTCGGCACTGCCCTGTCCAAGGTTCCGGGGTCATGGTAGAAGAAAACAGCTATGCGCTGCTATTGTTTCTCTGTCCATTCAGTCTCCCAAGTTCATTATCTAGCCAACATTGCTCGGTTCTGGTATTCCTGGCATGACCCAGAGTTCACTGGATGGTTAGAAGGGCCGAGCTGCTGCATGAGAGCGAGAGAGAGAGGCTGACTAAACTTAATGCAATTTTTCTCTCTGCTCCCATATTAGATTTCAGAGCAAGACTGGACCCAACAATCAGGTTAGCTGTGGCAAAGACAAGTCCCATCCATGCCCACATATACAACACCTCCCTGCCCCTCCTCTCCTCTCCTCCCTCCTGACCATGCTACTCTGGTACCTTGTGACTACACACCCTCTTTTTGTCTGAATAAAATTCAGTGGTGGGCACAGAGGGCAGTGTGTGTGTAGGAGGACTCAGTAAGTATGAGTCTGTGTCAGGGCTGAGAGTGCGTGTGAAAAAGAATTGCCTATAAACAGCTCCTGGTCCGTCCTCTTATAAAGATAAAGACGTGATTCTTGGTTTGAGGCGTTTCCAGTTTCCAGTTTTTTTTCAAGGACAAAAAAGGAAAATAAGGTTATTGATTACAGAAAAGTTGGCCGACCGTAGGATTTTCCACTCTGCAGCGACAGGATATAAGAGATTAGCATTACAAGCAGTCGCTGTCCATTAACAGCGAGGCGTCATTGCAGAGTTACGGATTTGTTTTCAGCGGACACACGTGTGAGAGAAAAATTGTGGTGTGGTCGTCCAAAAAAGCATTCTCTACTGAAACTCTGGTTCTGGGAAACGTTGCCAGCTGGGGACTCTGGAAGAAAAACAGTCTGTTCAGCAAAAACACACGTACTGTGCGCACACACACACACACACACACACACCATTCAAGAATGTATTCATCTGCCCAGACTGTGACTCTCAAGTGTGCACACACAAATTCACATGCTCGCGAACATTTCCTGCAGGGCTGTTCAACATTAGCAGGACCTCACTGTGACCCCGGAAACTGGACGTGTGTCCTGTGAGGAACAAACCAGTGAACTCTCAGGACTGTTAACAAAACATGGGCTGGTGTCTCCAGTTCCAGGTCTCAATGACCAGATTGGATGGTTAATGGTACACAACAAAAAAAAAATGTATGTCAGTGTCAATTATGTTTTCACAAGGCTGCAGTACACACCCGTTTCCTTTTCAAAACCATGTTGACTGACTCCCATCCCACAGAGTAAACGTAGCGTTAACAATGAGGTGTGCAGTGAAGTGAACACCAGTTCTTGAGTTAGTCAGCCAATTCAACTTTTGTATAGTGTATCAGCCAAAGGGGGGCACTTGTGTCATCCTAAAAATCCAATATATTAACAGGTGGAGCATAGCTTTCAATTGGTTTTTGGCTTGTGACCTCTTAAAATCAAGCAGTGTCAGTTTGTGATCCCACTCCAGAGGTTACAGCCTTGTGGGTATGAGCTGGGAGCAGACACACTTTCCACTACATGGGGAACATTGTACTTTTACTCCACAACATACATAATGACGCAGTACTTAAATGTAGAGCAAAAGATCTAAGTTTATAAACTATTCTATATATTATGTAGTATCAGTTAATCGTGATTTATCGTAAAATGTATCGTTAAACTGTACTGATAATCTAAAACAGATATTTTTGAGGTTTAGCCTGTAGTTTGGACAAGAATTTGAAGTTCTCACAATTTCTTTGTCTAATTGAAAAACTTCAACAATGAATGGATCAATCAAGGCATTCCATTCATTGATCCATATTTAGGGTAATAATTGGTTGCAGCCATGTATAAAAGAAGATAACAGCTCAACCTCAAAATGCTGCGGACACATTTACACATGCTGATGATAATCTTATCATGGTTATGTAACAGTATTACACTTACTGGAGCCAACGCTTTACACTGCGTACATTACAGTTACTATGCAAGACTTGGAGCCAAAATAAATGTTTATAGACTTTATGCTAAATGAATCTGTCCATGGGCATTAAAATATTCCCTGAAATATCTGTATTGCTAGTTCGTTATCTCACACACACACACACACACACACACACACACACACACACACACACACACACACACACACACACACACACACACACACACACACACACACACACACACACACACACACACACACACACACACACACACACACACACACACACACACACACACACACACACACACACACACACACACACACAAGCCTGAATTTGATACCTTCTGTTGTCTAGGCAACTATTGCCTTTGAACTGTAACCATGGGGATGGAGCCGGGCTGTTTGTCCCACATGATTTGTCATGTAAATCACCAGCTCCAAGAAAGTTGACACTGCTGTTGAATGAAAAGGTAAATACAGGGATTTGTTCCAACAATATTCAAACTTTATTGATTTAACATTGTGAAACTAAAGGCAACACTAGAAAACAGGGCGAAAAGAAAAAAGGTTTCATAAAAAAAACGAAGAAGCAAAAATAAGGGCACAAATTAAGCACAAAACAATTCAGGAGGCATTGTAGCACCTGCACGTGTCTACATATTACACACATATTGATGTGTCTCTGTGTGTGTGTGTGTGTGTGTGCGCGTTAAAGTGGGTTTGGAGCAAAGCCAAAAATTCGTACCTACAACACTAATTGGCCTGTATCTGGTTAAAAAATATATTTATATATGGCACTACATAGCAATAAAGCCACAAGGCAAAGGGAGGGAATCGAAAAAGCTTTTTACTCATCGCTCTTGGAACCGAACACTTGCAAGACATGACCGAGCAAATTGGAATTTTTAAGATTAGAAAAAAAAATAAGGACAGAAAACAAGTCATTCAATGTAACAATTGAAAATTACAACTAATGCGGAGTTCAAGTTATATGACTGATCGCATTGTGGAGGAAATGTTGCAGTAGAGAACACTGGTCTGTGGCTGTGAATACAATACCGAGGAGTTATTTCAGCACAATGAGCTCGTGACGAGTCGTCCGAGACACAACCAGGGCCAGATCTGGTTGAAAACTCGAAAAACAATGACGGGTCATATCTATTCCCTTCTAATCTTTAATAACTTTGGTCAAAATGTAGGAATTTTAATGCCGTTTGAATTCAAGGAGGGCAAATTTCCCAGTACGTCCCAACAAATTTTGACTTTTAAAAACAAAAGCAACCTGATAAATTGCCGGGACAGCTCGTCACGTGCAAATGCTCTGTGGATTTGATCGAGAAAGTTAAGGCTGAGCGTGACAAGACAATTGAAGCAGAATACAACACAGAAAAACCACTTCACAGGCGTCTGAAAGTGCTGAGTCCCATTGAGATTTATGAGGTGTGGCATTATATCATCTTACAAACTACAACTCTATCGTGTATATATATATGGATATCAACTGAATAAGGCACTTTTCCTTAAAGTGGTGCAGGGACTTGAGTGACTTGTTAGGAACGATGCTGCAGAGAGGCAGCACAATGGACATCTATTGGTATCCGCGGATAACAAACGTGTTTTTGAAATCACCACAATGTCGACATGTGATGCCGTGTTGTCGAGGAATGCAGCGAACATGTCGAAAAGCGGAGAGCACTCTTGACTGGAGTCAGTGGAAACACAATGCACCACTCGACCGCTGTGTATAAAACTCAAAACACCTCTCTGAATTTAGGGTGAGGGGACTCCTCATGCAGGAGGGTCTTTGGGCTGTAGCCTAATGCCACCAGGTGACTGTAGGTTAAAAGGCGTGTCAATGGTGAGCAGCAGAAAAACGTGCAACCCTAAATATACGCAAGCCAAAACTACAGGAGGGGGGGGGGGGGGGAAACATCTGCAGTCATGAATTTATATCCGTTTGTGATCGTACAAAACAAGGTGGTATTTAATCTGGTTAATATTCAAGACTTGAGTTTTTATACAAGCATCAGATTGTTTGTTTTTTTACCCTTTTGGTTGACCATGAAAACATTTACAAAGACAACGTAACTAAACAAAGCTTGTCAGCGAAATGCTCAAACCCAATGCCAAAACCTTTGGCGTAATGCACACCGCATCAAGGCATTCTTTTCAACTAGCAACGGGCTAGTCACAAATAATCGAGTGGTTTTTAAGTGTCTGAACCCCTTAAGAGTGTACGCCATGGAATGAAAAAGAATCATAACTCCAAGCATTCAGCATGCAAGAATTAAAAAACACAAAAAAAAACATTCTTGACACTCACAAGCTGCTACAGGCAAAAACATCCTGATAAACGCTCCTTCATTTAGCCTTTCCTTGAGGTGAAACCTAGGAAATGAACAGAAACAGGACGGGGAGAGACAAAATGAAAGAAAAAAAAAAAAAATCACAGTTAGCAGCAAGCTAATTAGAGAAGCCGACATGCGCCTGGCCACTTAGCTGTTGCAATTTTGCACTCGTTGGCAATCTTCTCACGTAAACGGCAAAGTCAGGTATCAAGAGGTGCAATGCTCATTTGACCCAACCAGAGCTCACACATTCCAACATTTTTGAACTCAAAACACTCTCCAGTACTTAAATAGGCCCGGTATGTTTGCCATTTCTTTACAAAAAAGGTTCACTCCAGGGATCACGGCACCCAACAGCTCCGGTCTGAAATGTCCTGCCAGCTCATGGTACATGTTCTTGAAATGAAATCACAACTTACAGCTGATTTCTGAAACATTAATAGTGAGACGGGAGGACATTTGGGCAGCAGCATTAGGAGCTACAAAACAAAGAGCGCCTTTTAAATGATCTACTAATACAAGGTCACCGGTGACAAGACCATAGTTGTCTTCAACTATGGTCACTCAATATAGGGGGGAAAACTTCATTCTTGGCTGATCAAGGCCCTCAAGTGACTATCTGCCTTATTCCTTGACAATAAAAGGCTCTTCAGTCCAGCTGGGACACTACACATCTCACTGTTCACCAATATCAGCGCCGCGATACACGCAAACTAATAACAAAAACCCGGGGCCTCGACCAGGAAGAAAAGATTCATCCTCTTCCATTTCTCTCTCTTGAGTCACACTGGACATTAAAGGCACTTCACTGCTATCACTGTCCACATCCAGAAAGGTGCATGCCATTTTCTTTGTCTTCCCCCACTCTCCATTTTATACATCGTCTAAACAAATCAATAATTAATATTTCTGAAATATTCTTCAAATCGCCTGCGCAGATTTTCACCCTTTTTTGTCGACGCCACACAAGGACGGGACAGCGCGACATTGGCAGTCCGCGTGGGTACGATTTGAATAACAGTTGGGTGATTAATGGGCGGGAAATGAACTTAATATATAATTTATTGCATTGAGCTGCTCAACTGGCAGTTGGTGGCGTTGGTGATGTTTTTTTAACAACTCCTATTGGGTGAGAGATTTCCCCAGGGGAATTCGACTGCAGAGAACGCACAGCAATCCTAAATGCCAAGGGAGACACCCATCGAAATAAGATTGTTTACCGGAGGAATTGCCATTTTTTTCCCCCAGTCTTGGCATTAGATGATTGGGTGTAGCTTTTTTTTTCCTCGTCCTGTCACCTGACCTCCTTTTACATCATCTATGAAACACATATACAGGATACAGCTGCATGGGGGGGGGGGGGGGGGGTAGGAGGCAACCTGCCCACGATTCAACAGGCCGAAAGCAATACTGAATCATCGCTGTCGTCACATTTTGAGAAAAAGCAGTGAAGTCAAACAGTGTTTCCAAATGAAGATTGAAGAAGATGCTGTGAATGCACTACGCCCAGGAATCGTTGCGAAAGCTACTGCTGTACACACGGCTCGTTCTTTGACTCATGTTGTGAGGAGCGGCGCTGTAAATAACACCGGCCCTCTTGATTCGCTGGGAAAAAAGGGTCTTCGCAGGATGACTAACAGGATGATGGGAGGTGGGAGTAACTGCCACATGATGTAATCCATATGCTCAAGGCTTAAATAACATATCACTAGAGATCTGTTTGGATGTACAACCTGGTGCGATGTGATATACCATAAAAAATGTGTGGGTGCCTTCATACAGACTACAACAGCAGAAAAGAAAAAAACTGCCTGGAAACACTGTTTGAGTTCGTTGTGGTGGGTGAGTGATGAGTGCGTGCTGAGTGGGGAGTCTTCACTGGAGGGTTACGAGTTGGTGGGGACGGGTCTAGTGATGTCGATCCCACTGAGTTGCTGCTTCAAAGGGTGTGGTAGTTGCGTTCCTTGGACTTGCAGAATTTGTAGAGGAAGAAGATCACGGCCTGCAGGCCCAGCACCAGCACGATTCCACCGATGAAGCTGGCCGCGTCGAAGGTCGAGTTCTTTTGAGGGGCGGGAGTCGGGGACACCGCTGTGATACTTGTGTTGGTTGCAACTGCTAGAATGAAGAAGAATGAAGATGAGATTCTCTCATTTACGAACAGTACCGGCGGACAGATCTTGAAACCTTCTTGCTCCATCGGACTTACTTGTAGTAGTGAGTGTAGGGGTGGAGCTGTTACCGCCCGGAGTGGGGCCAATAGTGGTGCCGTTCTCTGTAGTAGACGTTCACAGTGACAAAATAATACATCAGCCTTTACCCCCAGTTAGTTTGTTTGACTCGTTTCAAGTTGTAATCCTAAAGATTTTTTATTGCTGGTTGATTCAGTGACACTTGTGGTTACCGACGTAAGTTTAAAAGCTGAAGTTGGTGAGGAAAACACTGGTGGAAGAAAAAGAGAATAGGGATGGGAATCGAGAACTGATGACAGGTCGGTTTATTGGTCTGAACCATTAGAATCATATGCCTCTAAGCTTTTAATCAATGGCTCTACTTGGGCAGCACACGCAGGAAGATTAACACTCACCATAGTAGAAAAAAAATCAATTGGTGGCAACTAAGAATAGATAATAAACAGCTTATTTCAGTGTTGATGCCCAGCAGTAATTGAGTGGAGACCATGGGTAGGTGGATCGATCCCAATCGATATCGATACCTGAAGATACCATGTCTCGTTTTTTAAGATCAATTTGTGTCAATAAGTTTGATACAAATTTCAGTATCTCTCTGTTGTTTCATCAAATAGTGCAACTGTGTGTGTTCTGCTGTCATGAACACACACAAGCGATAGCAGCGTTTGCTTCTCCGCTGCTGCCGTTATGGTGTCATGTGCACTCCAACATTAACACAAGCGTTTGCGTGCACCGTGCACACCCTGACTACCGGCACCAATCAGACTCGTGGACAAAAGATGGCTGTCGGACAAAAGAGGAGCATTGTGTGTTTCTATTTCATAACTTGAAAACAATGTTAATTGTCCGACAACAATTTGTTTTAACACTGAAAAAAAATATCACACTGTTCTCACTTACATGAAAGTACAGAAGATAAAAAAGTTTCAGGTATCTCCAAATTGAGTTTCCTGTGACAGCTTCACAATAAAAGCCGCCCTGTGTTTTTTCTCATTGAACACAAATGTTGGGTATGCATTAGCAAAAACGAAATATTCAGTTCCAGTGCAGCCTAATGACATTACACAGATAACCGTTGTGTGTCTTTTTCAGTGAGATGAAATTAAAACATCAATGGTGCTTTGTTTACTACAAATGACTTGTGCGTGTGAAGGCAAACCGAATCCAGAATGGGACAGGAGGACACTACCACTTGCAGAAACTTAGAGAGAGGTAATTACAGCATGTAAGAACACAGACCACTAAAGTATCAAAAACAGGATATGATTTCATGGAAAGAAAGAAACTCAAAACTACTAACAAGCACTTGAAACCTTGTACAGAGAACGATGCAGACTACAGCCGGGAGAAGCGGAGGCTTTGAGGCACTGGTTACCTGTGGTGGGCTGAGGGCTGCTGCTGTTAGAGGCGGTCGTGACAGCAGGGGTATTGGGAGTTGTGAGAGGTTGGGAGGCAGTCGGAGATGCAGAGACAGTTGGAGTCAGGATTGACGAGTTTTCAGCTGGACAGGGGAGCCAACACCAAGACAGGTTGAAATTGGGAAAGCACGAGACACCGCCCAAACGTCAAGGTTGTGTACAGAAATTACACAACCCCGTCAATTATTTATCTTAGGCAGGTGACAATTGTGTTACAAGACTTTTGGACACAAACAAAGAAGACAGGCGGGAGACCAGAGATCCAAAATGCCAAGACTGATCATTAACTGAAACTTTAGTTAGCTGGACCCAAACAGAATCTGCAGAAAATGTATACACTTTAAAAAAAAAAAAAATTATGTATAGAGTCTGCTGATTCTCTTAGAGTCTAAAAGAAATATTAATATAAATGGTTAATTTCCCTATTTAATAATTTACAGCCACTATGCTCTTAGACTTACCTGAGCAGGTGGCGTTGCTGCAGGTCTCGTTCGCTGGCAGCAGTAAAACGCTGCGACAGCCAAAAGATGCTGAAACAGACAGACGGACAAATGTTTCATGATTAATGTGTGATTCCCTCTTTAAAGCAGATTTCATTTTTTCATGGTAATAATTTCAAGACTTCAACAATATTTATTATGACTCCAATTGAGAGTAAAATAGACAATAAAGCTAGGAATGTATTGGAAAGTGGATACTGTTTGATTGACAGCTAGTCGGCGCATGGTGTTGGGTGTAGGTGGCTGATCAATGGACAAGCTCTCAGTCAGCCCCCGGCCCCACTCTCTACCAAATATGGTTATTTCTGGTTCCAAACAAACAAGATGGCGCTGGTCAAAATACTAAACTCGAGGCTTCAAAGCAGCAGTTCACAAACCAACAGACCACTTGGATCTGGTGTCATAACACCCACATTTACACAGCTCACAAAGAAGAAAGCAAATAATCACCAACATCGCTGTGTGTCCAAAACAGAACTACGGTACGTGTAGTTCCAAAACATTATGGTCTTGGTCAATATTTTGCATGATATTCAAAATGTTACGATCGCATAGACGAGTACACAGCTGCATCTGATGGTGTCGTATCTCCTCTACAGGAAGGTCAGAGCCGTTCCTCACAGCTTCACATCCTGCGGTGGAGAGGTTGGCGTCCTGCTGCGCCCCATCGCCACCACTTATTTATTTGAAGTCGGGCACGTCGGAAACACATTTGTGTTTTTCCATTCTTACCACATCAGCACAGTATCTGGCAATAAAAAATCACGACTCAACAAACAGGGAGAATCGAAAGAAAGGGCCAGCGACCAAGTATTCAGCTCATTTCCTTAAGTAACGGCAGCAATACAAATATGAATTTGAAATGCTTTCTTCTGGAAGACGATACAGGGTACTAACAGTGAAGAGAAACATCTATAAGCTATTATTTGTTCTTCCATCTTCTGTCGTCCTACTGAACAAATAATTTTGTATGAATGAGCTGTTCATATTCTAGCACTTTTGACTTAAAATGTTAACCATCACAGTTTCACTATCATATTTACTGCATTTATTTAGCCCATGTTGATAGAGGAATCTCGCGGATGTGTGCCTGAATGTGTGAAAATGTCTTTGTCATGTGCCTCAGCTTGTGATCGATAGGGAATTTCCGTGCAAGTGGACAGTAAAGATTTCTTATCTCATCTAACAATTTAAAAGTAACCCATTACAAGTAAAGTATTCAAAATATCACAATATCAAAAGTACAGAGCCATTATTGTCAAAATGTACTGTCAGAGTCATATTACTCATGTATAAACATGATTTCGCAACTGGCTGAGGTAAATTTTATTTGAACTACTGTATACACAATTTAATCAATTCTCAATATTTTCTTAACTAGTAAAATCTTTTGTGCTATCATTTTTTACTTGCAACGAGTCAGTTGAAATATCAAATAAATATATTTCCCTCAAAATCAGTCCATAAGTATAAAATACTCAAGTAGACTTCTTGAGAAAATGTTCTAGACTAAGGCATTTTTTATTGTTTTTTTTTATTTCCATATATTCTGGGAAGTCATGGTTTGATCATCTGTGTGTATTATGTTTTACTGTATAATCGGATTACTAAATAACCATGAAAGGAAGGGACTTTGCCCTGCAATGGAGTCTTGCCTGCGAGTGTTCCCAGTTATACCGGAGGTCGACAAGCTAGAGACATAGCAATGATATAATTTAATTTGTTTAGGGAAACCAAAATTCTAGTAACTTACAGACACATCTAACAATAGCAAGATGAAATTTCTATGAAATATATTTGCGTGAGGGCTTTTTGTTTCCTTCAATGGAACATCTCGGGCCGTGTCACAATGTAGAACCCATGATTCATGACTGTCAGCGCCGTGTGACTATAGATTCTTTTCACACCCAGTTATAAGGTATGGACTTTACTGCTGTTGTGCAAACTCTCACCACATTTTATTGCAAGTCAACATTTTAATACATCAGGTAAATGTTTTAAATTGTATTCATGTTGGAAAAAAAGACCCGAAAAGGGTTTCAGACTGTGTGTATGTGGAAGAATTGGAATTCCAAATGTATGTAAACTTTTGAAGATCATTAAAAATGTAGTGCCGAAACAATTGGAGGACAATTTTGATCTATTAAAAAAATCATTCAGCGACTATTTTGATAACAGATTAGTTGTTTCTGTTGCTGGTTCCTGCTTCATAGTATTACAGAGTATTTGATGCTTTTCTTGACACGGTACATCTTTGAGTTTGTCTTTAAAAAAAGAACAAGTCAAATTTTTCTTCAGATATGTTATAAACCAGAAAGAAATTTGCATTATTTGATACTATTGAGTCTAGCCTGGATCTTACTGGACATGGACAGAGGAAGACGAAAAGAGTAAAACAATATCTTTGCATTCACTTGTCTCTGGCTTCTCTGGAATATTGTTTTACAGGTATTGAAACTTAACGTCTTGAGTAACACAGAGGTGAAAAATACATTTCCCACAAATGTTCTTTGTGTTGGTAAAAACAAAAAAAAAAAAAAAAGGAAGAAGAGCATATGGGGGCATTATAACCTCAAATACGTCATAAAAGGAACAGAGTCCACTCAGTGTGGGGCACCTGGTGCTGTAAAAAGCCTTCTTTGCCTATGGCATTATGATCCAGATCAACCACACCTAACGACTCCAGCCAGATGGCTGCCCATAAATTACAGAAACAAACAATTTCGTCAGCGAGTTGAGGGCCGCAGCCATTGCCTCTTTCGTTTGTCTCCAAATAGGGTCAAATGACTCGCCAACTTGTGTTACAGCTCACAGGGTTGTACTTAATGCTCCTTGTATCAGGTTATGCATCTTTGTGCACTGGCCTTGGGAACAAACCAGCTACCCAATGGCTGTCCGGTCATAATTAATAGTATGACGAACTCGTGATGCAAAGTTTCACACTGAGGCCCTGTCTACATGAATGCGAATTTGTTGTAAATACGCGGAAGTCTTGCACGTATGGGCCTCCCGTCCAGACGCACCCGGAGTTTTCGCTGCCTGAAAACGCACTCGTTTGAATCCAGGTCCCAGGGTGGAGAAGATAAATCCCCCCCCCTGCGTTTGTGTATTTGAGTTCGTGTGAACGGCAGATATGCATACGATGATGTCATTGCCCCACCCCACCCCTCGACCCTCTCCCGCGGCATCTCCAACAACAACAATGGCGGACTACAGGCTTGTAGCCTTGTAGTCCAGTGTGAGTCGCAACAGCAGCTCGCACTCAGAATCGGACCAAACAAAGGAGTCTACTTTTCCCTTCTCACTCGCCATCTTCGTACTGTTGTTGTTGTTCGGCTTCTTCTTCTACGAGTATTTGTACGCTCCGCCCCTTCTTCTTCTTTTTTGCTAGAGTTCTGTAGCAGAAAACAGCGCCACATATAGGCCGGGAATAGGTACTACAGTGGTTCTACAGCTAGATGCGTCTTTCCAATGAATCCATCATTACGGAGAAGTTTCAGGCCCCCCTGCTGAGGAAAAGGGTTGGGGGGAAGATCCTTTTCGAAATATCTTGTGGTGTGGACGGGCCTGAGACAGCTGTTGTTTTAATTATATGGTTATTATTGAGGTCCAAGTTTTTGTGGCGTTTGTTGGCCACTTTTTCCAGGTGTCTATCACCATCACTGAGCACCGACTTGTCACAACGGTTTCTCTTTGCTGGAGCAGCCTGTCTCCCTGTTTTTAAATGTATGTTTTCGCCATTTTCCAGACACGTCATATTTTCTGTTTGAGGGCGTATAGGAACCAGGAAGCAAATGAGCACAAATAGTCAATGGCCTCATATATTTTAAACTCAATAAGTGAAACTTTTTATAGCCGGAATCGTAATGGCTCGCTGCCTTTCTGTGATTTCAGATCAAAGAACAAGTAATTCTGAAAGAGTTGGCCATTCGTCTTTTGTGTGATCTAACACTGCCGTCTATGTACGTCGAATCTGTGTGGAGGGTTTTTTTTTCACCCTCCACTAGGTCAGAGGTCTGTTATCTTGCAGGCAGCTGTGAAAGGTAGGACTGGCTCACACCCTTTTCCAAGCTGGTGACATCATCGCCATCATCACCACGAGGTCCAGGCCAGAGGTGTGAGTGAAACTCTGAAGTGCTGAGTTTACTTCAGCAAACAGCCTCGAGGACTCAACAAGCTCTGTCACAAAACTACAGTACGTCCAGTACTAAGAGGCACAACAGAGCTTGTGTGTACACGTGTCAAGCTCTTGAGCATCTAATCACTGGGCTCTGACGCCACAGGCTTGTTTACACAAATTTCCTAAACCAAAGATAAATCTGGTAACGACAATGTGGTAGGGAGAAAGCTCGCTGCAACGGTGTGGTTACGCCTTGTTCCTGCAAAGCCACCTCAACTGGCCAGAGCTAACCTTTCAGGCTATTATGTCAGGTTCATATCAAATGGGTGATCCATTCTGTCAGTGTTGTCACCACTGTGGAGACTGCCTATGTCCTGTGTGGTACGTTGATGTGACACGTTTGTTCTGTTGTGTAATTGCACTAAGAGTCTTTGGTAAGCCAGGGTGGAGGAGATACAGTTTCCAAGTTAAGTAAACCTTATTGAAAAGAACATCAAGTTATCAAATGATTATGATCTCAGTAAGAGAACAGCTCTTGATATTTTTGTTGATAATTTACGTTTTTTTGTGTCTGCGGGTGGTGGTTTGTTATTTCCTCCTGAGCATGTAGTGTAATTGAAAACCTGGACCGTCTTCTCCCTTAGGAATTACAGTGAGCTTTACCGTTCTGTTCCTCTGGGTTAAGAGAGGACGTAAATAATTGTCATCTTGCCTGTCCTGTTCAACCACTTAATAAATCTTTAAGTGATGAATCACCATAGGGCCATTCAACATTCAGAGACAGGGCGTGGGGGGGTCACCAAACCTCCGTACAATCTGTACTGAAGAGAAACTAAGCTTTTGATTGGTGAAGTTGGCAGTTCAAGTCCCTTGAGAGGTCAAATAACTTGCGCTTGTGTTGCTAAAGTAAACGGAAGTAGTAGCTTACAAGGTGCATTATCTTTCATCCCTCGATTCTAGTGACAAAATAAAATCATCACGGAATCCCAGTACACTCTCGTCTTAAACTGCATCAGAGGCATAAATTATGAGCAACAACAAGGCACATGAAACTAATCTACTTTCTATATCTGCACACTCTTTCCTGTGCTTCCTTCTGTTCCTCTGCATGAGGATATTGCAGGCTTCCTGCCACACATCCCCTCACTTCCTCCCCTGTTCATCTCCTTCACAATCTCAAGAGACCTGCATGTGTCTCACTACACATACTGAATTCAGGCAAACATTGGAGTAAGCACTTCTAGGGGAATACAACCAGGATTACTGTACTCGTCAGGATTTCTTTTTTTTCACCAACAAGGTGCAGGTTTTAGCCAAACGTGTGCATTCAAGTCAACTATCACACAGGTTTATCCCTCAGTTTTATGAATATCTGCGGAGTGAACTTGGGTGACACCTGCAATTTGAAGATAATGCTGACTTATCTCTCTGTATCTATAAAACTCGTAGCCTTATTTCCGGGCACTGATAACAAAATGAAAGCAAAGAGCTCCTCTCCTGACCTACTTAAAAAAAAAGAAGAGAGAAAAAAGAGACCATAGGGGCAACATGCAGTGAATGGAAATCTGTCGACTCAGGAAACAATCTGCCATGCAGTTTTGTTATGGCAACTCTTTTTTACAGAATGATGCACATCTCTCATAACAACCAGCGGACTTCAAATTGAGATGAAAAATACCGCGGCAGCATATTTTTCTCAATGTCCCTATCTATTGCAACCATGCCTAGGGGATTTTCCCTATTTAGAGATCTCACGTTTAGACCGATATCTCCATCAACAAAATTAAATAACAGAGCAGCAATACAGAGATGTGGGCAAAGGGCAGATTAATTAATTGTGCCGAGTCCATGCAATCCCCCTCATAATTTACCCCTCACTCTATGGAGACATGTGCCAGGAATTTGCCCCCAAAACCAGCCTGTCCAGATCCACAGAGCTCCTCGGTGTTGCCAGATGATCACGGTACAGGGCCGTTAGGATTTTTTAAAATGGAAATTCAAATGACATCATCCAGCTGTCATACATTCCCTCCAAACCCAAGAATCATGTCTCCAATCAGATCGGCTGTCTGGACAATTGAGGAGGCACAAAGGGCCAACCTGTGCCCCTCAGTCCCGCACAACCTGCCACACATTTATGACAAGATACTCACATGCTGTGCAGTTGACCCAGAGACATTCACCATTTTGTAGGCATGAATCACATGACACGAGGGCGGAACATCCATCTGCAAAGAAATCATATGTATAAGATTTAAGTGTTAAAAAAAGAGCTAACTTCTTACACATGGTAGAAAATGAAATTGTAGCTTTACAGATTGTGCTCTCAAATGGTTTTGCTATATATTAATAAAAAAAAACAGAAGCATGTGAAATCTTGCAGGATGTAATAAACAGAGCAGGGCATTACAGTGGAATGAATTGTAAAATGAGGCATGTGTGTCGTGCAAGGCAGTTACATAACGAGCTGATCTGGTCTCTGCTACCTGATCAACTGGACCTGGCAACCAGATCAACTGGACCTGGCAACCACAGTTACACGCACACACGGTTGTTTCTGATTCCACAATCCACGTTATGACACAATCCTCCCGGCAGTTACACTATTTAATATCAGGTCCACTCGGTTATGATTTGCTAGTGGGGATAAAAGCGTTAGCTGGTCCGTCACAACTTGAGAAGTGGCCCCCTGGCCAGCGTGGAAACGGAATACGGCCAAGTTGCCAAAAGGAGCATTCAGTGACAACTGCCAAATAAAGGAGCGACGCGTTCAATGGGTCCTGCAGTGGCCGAAAATGGAGGCAAACCTACACAGAGACATTCATATCGTCGGGGGGGGGTGTCTCGGCCGGGCGGGGGGCAGAGACCCGGCCAGCGGTGTGTCTGGCCGCTGGTTCGACGCGGCGATGTCGCAAACTTACCTGAGTCTGATGTGGCTGGTGCGCACATGAGAGCCGCCACCGCGGCGGCGAACAGCAGCTTCGCGTACATGACTGCGGCCGGTTTGTACTGCTCCGAGTTTGTTTGTTTTTTGGTGAGGAGACGCGTCTGAAGAGAGAGAGACGTCGTGACTCGCGTGTGACACTTTGACTGAAGATCGGACGACTGCAGCCCCGTCGGTCGGTGTCGCGTCTCTGGTCCGTCGCTGCTGCTGCTGCTGCTGCTAATGCTGCTCCTCGCTACTTCCTACTTGACAGGTCATGTGGCACTTTTCGAGACGAGTGGGCGGGGCGAGAAACCTCGAACAGGAAGTGAGCCACGAACGCACGTCGCGAGGAAGAGAAAGTAAAGTCAAGCACATTTTGTTAAAATCACCAGGTGGATTGACACACACACACACACACACACACACACACACACACACACACACACACACACACACACACACTTGCACTTCTGTTTTTGTTTTTGTTTGAAAACTCATTGGCATAACCCTAACTCTTGATCTTAACAATTACAATTACATGCGTAATCCCAACCCTGACCCGACTATAAAATGCAATCCTGCGTCTCTGTCTCTCTCCAAAGGTTAAAAACTCAAACTTGTCCTCAAAGTATGTGGCCATACCAGCAAACAAGTGTACCCCTCGCCGACACACACGCACACACTTTCCATCCATCCCAGCAGACAATTAAACTATTGCTATCGACTTGTGGGGCGATACAATGAGCAAAACATTCGGTCAAACAGTTGTGTCCAGCAATTTTCATAACATTGGTTCTTCTTAAAAGCATTTTGTGTAATGAAGCCTATCACACACTTTAGTTGATGGACACAGACACAAAACATATTATAAGGGTTCATTAATAAAGCAAAAATACTTTTTGTAGATCTTATACGTTGATTTATTTTACTGCACCAAAAACATTTTATAAAAAGCATCAATAATAAATGTTTGATTCTTATAGCTTTAATACCCCACAATCTGTAACTTTACATTCATACTTTGGTCTGTCGTTGCAAGTCGGCACCTCTTCCAATCTCTTGAGGACATCAACACCCTCAACCATTTGTCTAGAATTTAAAAAAATACGACATTAGCAAAATGTAGGACAAATACATATTATACAGAATTGACTAACTGCTGTATGTGTTATACAAACCCAAAGGCGACATAGGTCCTGTCCATCCACATTGTTGGCTGCAGGGTGATGTAAAACTGGGATCCGTTTCTGTGGGGACCCTTGTTGGCCATCCCTAGCATGCCCCGCTTTGAGTGGGAAATAGCAAAACTTTCATCTAAAAAGGAGAAGGGGCACAAATTCATGTGAACTTATAGATAGTGTAAGTAAATCTACAAATCTTCACATTCACGGTGTGTTCTTGTGGAAATATTGGATGTCTTCGATTGTTTATATTTTTTTACCTTCAAATGTTGGTCCATAGATTGACTCACCCCCATTACCTTTTCGTTCTGGAGAAATATCTAAACAAAATTGAAAGAAACAGTTATTTTTTGCAGAATCACCAAGGTCTAGTTACAGAGTGATACTGAATAACAGTTCTGACACATTTCCTCAATCTCACACTTTGAAGATTTCAAGTGCAATTCTAATACAAACAAGGGTTGGGTATATATGCTCTATAAGAAGAATGAGTGATATGGGCATGATGACCAGGAAGTAAGCAGTGTACACTGTTTATTTTATTTAAAATACAAAATCAGATAAGCTCAAAGTCAATTAACCCCAGCCTTTAAGAACACCACAATCCCATTCACATCTTAAATCAGAATATTGATGATATATTGATATATGTCTTTCATCTCTACCAGTGGGATATACATGTCCCCCTTGGATATGTACTGTATATCCAGAGAGATCAATAAAACGCCAATGATACTAACATTGAATGGGCTGTATTTTTATTCTAACGGTATTAAATTTGTATATAAAAAAAAAATCCAAACTAAATTAACATTGTTACAGGACTGGTATAAAATAATTATACAGTACCTCCACCTTGCACCCAGCCACCGGGCACTACCCGATGAAACAGAGAGCCCTTGTAGCAGAGAGGGAAGCCACTCTGTGACAATCCTTGCACTCCTGTGCACAGATCCTCAAAGTTCTTTGATGTCTTTGGACAAATATCTGTGAACAGCTGAGCAGGAGGGAAGACAAGGTGTCTTGAAAAACCTCAGTCACATCCAACCATGAAATCTGGTCTGAGAAGTCACAGGGGGTGATACAATCTGGTGGTAAACCATGTGAAAATACATGAATGTGGATCCTGTGCCTCGTGGGTCAGAGTTATCTCACCTCAAACAACAACCTCCCCGCCGCTTCCCCTGCTATCTCAATGTCCATGTAGACAAGCCGGTGCTACAATGAAAGCACATGGATATTTTTTTTCCCATTTTTACTTGTGAGAGTCACTAATTACTGACTGCAGAAAGTCATAAATTGCATGTTAATGAATAATCCAATTATGGACTGAATGATTTAAGGCCCAAAGTGTTTGAAAGTCAAAAAAAAATTCTGCTCCCATTTTGTAACCACATAATGTACGTTATTTATGTGACTGTGGTGTTTACTTGCCCCAAGTTTCTGGAAGTGTTTTATGCAGTCGTCCTCGGTGAGAGCCATACAGAAAGCCTGTGGCCGAGTGAAAGTGAAACCCCAGTAATGCTTCGCCCAGCAGGCAAAATCCTTATCATTACCAAGGAGAAGGCCGTCACCACAACGCAGCTCCTTGAATCACAAGTGTTGAACAATGAATTTGGTTGTGCTGATTGTATTTTGTTGTGTTGGTGACTTTGGCTTTACAGTAGAGCATTACAATCCAGAGCAAGATCGTGCCGTTCACATGTTCACATGTTCACCTCATCATTTCAGATGAAGTCAATGTAAGAATCTATTGCTTGGGTAGAACCTTGAGATTATTTTACTTTACTTGAGCATTTCCATTATAGAATACTTTCTACTATACAATATTTCTGATTATACTCACAAAAGCTATGATCTGTTTATAGAAACAATGCGATGTAATGTCTTTTTTTTGTACAAATGAATCAAATCAAGCTCCCCTTTTTTTAAATTTCCAACATTTAATGCTGCTCACACAGACATCGTTACACAATAATCCTATGATAACAAAAATAGTAACCCAGTAGTGCTATAATACTGGTATTGTCAATATTCTACTGCCTAATGATTAATTTTCATTGAGATTTTAAGCTTCCTGTTGTTTTGATTAGACTGTGCTTGATTGACTTTCATATTTGTTTGTTGAACTTGTACGGGTGGAGCAGCACAAGTTACAACTTTATCTTTTACATTAGTACATGAAGATAACATCATGCATTTCCCAGCATAGCGCCGAGTTGGGCGGAGTTCTTATCAGCCACAGACTGAAAACACCTGTGTGGGTGTTTACCATGGCACCTTGAAGCACGTTTTTGAATGTATGACATCGACTTGTTATGATATTACACTGGCATTGCTTCTTTTGAGTAAGAAATCTGAAATATGCCTTTCACCACTTATAGACTAGACTAGGTATAAAGCACTCGCCACACATTCCAAGCCCTGATTGGACAGCACTTTTTACTCTTCATGAAAGTTGTATTTGATGCAAATATAACCAAACAACGTACCCCCTTTTATTGTTGTACAGATATGCGTCCCAGTCAAATTGAAGCAGAGTTTGAATGTTGGGGTCCAGGAACTCTTCAAAAAAACTCCAGGCCTGTTCTTCGAAGGTTTCTTCGTTTCCTCTTACCGGAGTGAATCACCATGGTAACGTAAGCTGAACGGCTCGGAGATAGGAGATCAAAGAAAGACAGTCATGAGTCCAAACTACTGACCAATCAGATCACTGGAAAACCAGCGTCATCGCTCTTCAGGATCCTGACTGGGACAAAAGAGTTACCGCCCACTTTTAGAACGGCTCCGCTTCCGGAAGTGAGTTTCCGATTCACTCACTCATTAAATCCTTATATAAAGAGATTTAAGCCTGGAAACAAACCAGCAAACCACGAGATTAATCGTTACCATAAAACATTTTATTCGGAGCAAATAAAAGTAAAGAAACAACAACAGTCTTCAGTCAGAAACCAGTCTTCAGTCTGTAAACAAAGACTCGTATCCACAGCAACAAGCATTTGGAGGCGCTTTAATATGACGTTGATGTTAAAATATCCGGTCTCGTTCAATTTCGTAGTGCCTTTCTTTCTACCTTGTTTTCAGGGAGCATGTTGTTTGAATAACGAAGAGCCACGTGTACGTTATAGATTATAGGTTCTTACATTAATTCATAGTCAATACTCACGTTGTTTTTAATGCCAATGTGATAGTTTACGCGGCAACTAGGCAGCATAGTGTTGAGAGAGTCAGAGGAGTGGAACGCGGCCCAACGGCGCCACTGTTTGAAAATCCCCAGCGCGTTGTTCTTGTTTTGTGTTGACAAGTAATTAGGTTTTTCTACACTTTCCTCGCCGTTAAATAATTGGCACGAACGCATTCCGGTGTAGTAATGGGTGTTCACGATCTGTGGTCTATCGTGGAGACGGTTCGCGAGTCGGTGCCATTGTACAGTTTGAGCGGAAAGACACTGGCTGTCGATCTGAGTCTGTGGGTGTGCGAGGCTCAGCACGTCCAAGCCATGATGGGGAGGGTTACCAAGCCCCACCTGAGGTAATGCACACACACACACACACACACACACACTGCACTTCAAATTAATTCTTCATTAATTCTAGCGTCAATTCTGATTACCTTTTTTGCCCTGCAGCTGGTCATCGGTCTGATGTGCTTTGTTTTGTGTGTGTAGGAACTTGTTTTTCAGAGTGTCCTCCCTCACACTCATGGGGGTGAAGCTCGTCTTTGTCATGGAAGGAGAAGCCCCCAAACTCAAAGCTGAGACCATGAGCAAGAGGACAGAGGCGAGATTCGGTGGACTCAAAAAGACCTCTGCTCCAAAGTCTGCGACCACCACCAGCAGAGGGCGCTTCAACGCTGTTCTCAGAGAGGTTGGTGACTCCTCTCTCTCTCTCTCTCTCTCTCTCTCTCCCCCTCTCTCTCTCTCTCTCTCCTATCCTGCAGCTCTAATAAAGTGTAAATCCGTGTTATTTTTAATAATCACACTCTCTCTCTGTCTTTCTCTTGCCTCCACAGTGTGCAGAGATGTTGGACTACCTGGGTCTGCCCTGGGTGACGGCCGCTGGGGAGGCCGAGGCCATGTGTGCTTATCTGGACTCACAGGGCCTGGTGGACGGCTGCATCACCAACGATGGAGATGCATTCCTGTACGGAGCCCGGACCGTCTACAGGAACTTCAATATGAATAGTAAAGTATGTTTGTGAGAGACCTCCTCAATCACAGACAGTGTACAAAGCTGAACCCATATCACTGAATCATTGAAAGGCGACTATGTCATCCACTAACCAGATAGTCAGTGGTTCGCAAAGTCCACATGCCGAAATGTTGTTGGGCGAGAGACACTGAACCCCCCCCCCCCCAAAATACTGCCCCCGACAGCTGTGCCAGCAGTGTGTGAATGATGTTTGATAGAAAACAAGTGTGAATTGATGAATGTGACTTGTACTATGGAGCACTTTTAATGTGCTATATACCATTTATTAAGCAAAAACCTTTTTATGGAGAAATAAAGGGTAAAAATTCTATGATTTCAGCTTTGGTGTGTAGAAAAAAAAAATATCATCTTGGGATTTATGAAACATGATGGAATTTTTTTGTACCTTTTATGAACCAAACAACTACCAAGAAAATAATCGACGGATTAAGCGATAATGAAAAAGAATTGTTATTTTTTTGCATTCTGTTGACTGTAAAGAAAACCCATCACATTATTGTTCCTCACTTTTCCCTCCAGGACCCTCAGGTGGACTGTTACCGGACCTCTCGGGTGCAAACAGAGTTACAGTTGTCCAGAGAGAACCTTGTTGGTCTCGCCATCCTCCTTGGTTGTGATTACATTCCTAAGGTATGGAGGAGCTTTTGAAGTTTTGCAAACTTATCGACATGGTTGACCAAAGTTTAACTATGCATTTTCATACTTCCCTCAGGGCATCCCAGGTGTTGGCAGAGAGCAAGCTCTTAAACTCATACAGACACTGAAAGGACAAACACTTCTGCAGAGGTAGGAGACAAAATCCATGCATGACTTACTTCCTTTCCTACTAGTTGTTCATAACATGTGTTGTACTGGTGAATTGTAACTTTTCTCCGGTCGCTTCAGATTCATCCAGTGGAAGGAGGATAACCTGGGTGTGTCTGAGGGAGTTGTGAAAAAAGTTCCTCACTGCCACGTATGTCGACATCCTGGTGAGTGGTGCACTGCTTTGAACTCTGACCTCTGTGTCTGCTCTTGATAAAAGGTTGTTAGTAATATGGGGGGTGTCCCACTTCTCACACATGGATGATTTTAAGGCTATTTCACCTGTCGTGGTAAAACGTACACGTATGTGAGAGATGTCTGAACATGCCTCAGATTTTACAAGTGTTGTCTTCTCTCTTTCTCCTGCTTGATAAATATTTATTCTGATTCTTTTTATTTTAAGGCTCGGCAAAGGCACATGAGCGTCGCGGCTGTGTGCTTTGCGACAGTAAGCATTTCTGTCAACCTCAGGATTTCGATTACCAGTGTCCCTGTGACTGGCACCGCTACGAGCAGACCCGCCAGGCTTCGTCTTTGGACGCAAATGTCCGGAAGTAGGTGGCTTTCTGTAAATAATTATCAGCATTACAAAAGTTCATTGGTGCAAGTTGCTCAAGTGGCAATTTATGGATGATAAATTTGAGGGTTTTGAACATTTGTAGAAGACCACAACAACAGATATTTGCTATGCTTGATATATATTTTTTTAAATGTTAAAAATCATTTTCAGAGGGGATTGCAAAGGTGGGTTGGTTTTCATTTTAAATTCAGTCTGTTCAGGTGTTTTCTTTCTTTCTAAGGAAAACACTGGCAAGCCATGAGTTCCCTTTCACAGAGGTACAGCTGTTTTCATCTGCTATGGTTTATATATGTTACTGTTTCATACACTGGAATAACAATCTATAGTTTATGTTTATTTTAATATTTAGATTTCCTTTTGCAGATCATCCGGGAGTTTCTGATTTCCAAAGATAAGCCTGTGTCACATTTCAAGAGGAGACAGCCCAATATGCTGTTGATTCAGGTAACTGGTTAATTTAGATTACTTGGTCAGCTTGTTGTTTATATATTTCTTTGGTTTGGATATTTCAAATATTTTTTTCCAGAAATTTGCCCATGACAAGATGGAGTGGCCGAAGCACTACACCAGCGAAAAGGTTCTAGTCCTGATGACCTACACAGAGTTGATGAGCAGGAAATATGGCAGAGAAATGTCCTCCCAAATCAAGCCGCTCAGGTTAGCTCAAGTTCAATTTTTTAACATGTCCCTGAAATAGCTGAAATGAAAGGAGATTACAATTTTTGTTTCCTTCAAAAGAATATTGAAACCAAGAGTGAGGAATGCCATCGCATGCTTCGAAGTCATCTGGAGCACGCCAGGTCAGTTTTAATCTTGTGGGGAAAAAATGGTTTGACACTAAACAGAGAATCTCATCAGATTAATCAACGATTCCCTGTTTTGCTGCGGTTTTCCTTCTTGCATATTAAAATATGAGAGAGGAAACTATATCAAACAGAACCCACTCTGACTTGAGTGACACGACTGCTGCGTTAAGCGGAGGCTGGGCTGCGGGGGCGCTCGTCACCGGGTTGTCTGTTAGTGACTGGCTGTGAGGTGGGGTTCAGAGGTGGCAGATCAGTCACAACAGCCACTAGGTGCTAAAGTGGCTTCCTCCTCAGGCTGGGAAAATCTGTCGTATCAAAGTCCTCACTAACAAGCCCGTCTGACATGACTGGCCTGAGAAAGTCTCAATCGGCTACTGACTAATGTGGTTTCTCATCACAAATTGTTTTGATACATCTGCAGGATGTAGATCATGGGCATACATCTGATGATAACTCAACATTTTAATAATATTGTTACTTAAGTGTCTGATTAGAAATACATGGTTTTACAATAGTGTCTCTAGCAGATGAATGAGTGCCTTTATCTAAAGTTTTTGGATGGAAATTGGTTGATTTGTGATAAACATCGCTACTTAGCTGCCATATTCTCTAAATACGTTTTTAGCTAATTATACTCATTACTTACATGTTGTGTGTTTCTTGTGTATGAAATAAGGTTTTCCAAATTAAAAAAAAAATTATTAATGATTAAATGAAATTTTTAACATGTGGCTGTATATTAAAAAAGTATTTGCAGATGTTTTTTGTATACATTTCAAGTTTGTCTGCTGGGGTTGCATTGCAAAGTCAAATCATTTATTAAAGAAAGTTATGTTTCTTCAAAATAAATCTCAAAATTGTATATCATTGTATATATTATTATAATAAGTCAAAAAACAGCAGCCATTTACTGCAAGCTAATTTTACCTGTTTTTTTCATTCTTCTCTTTTTATACTGCAGAACATTATATGTTTCCTGAGGATCATCCTGCAGAGAGTCAACATGAGGTGAGGACAGTGGAGGAAGAGTCTCTCTTTCACGTGGCCTTCCCAGAGGTGGTGGAGAGATACCGGAGAGACAAAGCTCTGGCTGAAGAAAACAAAACCAAAAGTAAGACAATTTAATATTCACTTTAAAGAATTGCATGTCGAAAGATAAATGCTTTTTTTCTGAGTAGTTTTTGTATCTATGTTTTGGTCTTGGAAGCTTACCCTCGTCGGACAGTCACATTTTTCACATGACATCACAGACATAACGGGCTAGAAGACAGGCTTCCCACGCCGGGGTTCTGATCAAAGGCACCTGGAGCGTTTCCTTGTTTTTTCAAAGTTGTCTGTTACAGCTGCTCTGACACCTGAAAATGTCGAGTTTGTCAGCTCGGTCGGTTCACACCAAAAGCTTTGATGCAGCCGGGAGGTGTCTGACTCACAGGCCTCGCTGGCACTTTACGCAGGTTGTGCTCCGCTCCACCTGGTCCTCACCACTGCAGAGCTCCGCTTTCTGAAACGGAGACTGAAGAAATTTCAATCAGGAGAAGAGCGAGAATATTATCAGAGTAGCTTTGAATTGATTCATATAATTTTCGTAAGATTTTCTCTCTCAATTTTTCTTTTACAGAAAAGAAACCAAACCGGAAAAAGGAGAAGCCAGCTGACGTCTCCGATGGTATTACGGAGCTCTTGGCTCAGATGAGCCTTCAGAGTTCTTCAGCAAATGCTACCGCTCAACCACAAACGCCACTCCCTACCATTTCAAACACAGAAAAAACTGAAGTGGTGGTTTTGGGCACTCCTGTGAACCATACGCAGCATAGAAACACGAAAAAGGACCCCAACGTTCTTGGTAATTGCCCCACAACTCCGCCGTCTCATGCCGATTCAGAGGCTGTTGCTTCACCGTCCGCCTCTGCTGCTATCGATGCTCTACACCTGAGTGATATCGACTGGGATGCTTTGTCCTTCACGTCCTCTCCACCGCCGCAAGTGGCTAAAAACCAAACCACAGAGCCCACGTTAGATAAATCCCCAGACAGTGACGTCAGGGAAACAGAGGACAAAAACACCCGGCAGAAAACATCAAGTGATGTCAAACAAGCAGATTCCAGATCTGCTCCAGAGCTGTGTTACACCGAGTGTCCTCTCAGGGACAGGGTGCTCATGAGGAATGCCGCCAAAGCAATAAACCAGGAGGTACGCAATGATGTAGTCACAAAACAACTGAATCACGAGTTAGCCTCTCTCGAACACATCTGTCCTCACAACACGGACTCAAAACCAAAGAGACAAATCTCCAGTGAAGGTGATGGTGACAGTAAATTTACAGGAACCAAATCTGATGTCAAGAAAAAAGAACCACTCGGTGATGAAAGCCAGTGTGTGAGGAATAAGGCAGAAAGAGAAACTCACACTTTCGTTCTTCCAGCACAAGATAAAAGTACGCTCAAGGACAAACGTCATCGCCCCCAGAAGCCTCCCCAGAAATATAAATTTGTCAGGGTGGCCACGTCATCATCATCATCATCATCATCATCCTCCTCCTCCTCCTCTGCCCCACCGCAGAGGTCGCACTCTGACCTCGGTCGAAGTGACAAAGACAGGAAGGTGCCGCAGACCACCAAGAAGAGCGTGTGTTCGAGCGTGTGTTCCTCCAGCGAGGACAGTGACACAGAGAACAAGCAGCTCGGACCTCAGAGAATGGTTAATTTGAAGCCCATAAACAAGATCGAGGACGGCTTCATCACAGAATTCCCCTTGAGACCGATTTCTGTTCATAAATCAACCAAACAAACAGTGAAACCGGCTCATTTCCATCAGCCACCGGGACCAAAATCTCAGAGACGACGCGCAGATGTCGAAACAGACAAACTAACACCTGTATTGACTAAAAGCCAACTCCAGGATCTCATGGACGGCGATGTGCTCTCTCCGACTCCAGGTTCACCCATCACTGTGTCAGACAGCGACGATTCTGTGCTTTGTAGCGAGAGTCCACTGCCACTGGCAGAGAGGCTGAGGCTGAAATTTCTGAAGTGAGCAGCATCGTTACAGGATGACGGACAGGAACATTTAAGTTATATCATGTTCAATGTGAACAATTAATCAAGGTCTACTTACTAGCTTTTAGCCAATTCGTCAAATGACAGAAAATGAATTAGTAAGGTTATTGATAATCCAATAATGGTATTTTCTTCAAGCAAATATGCACGTAATAAATATGATAAAGGTGTTTTTATTAATGGGGTGCATTCTGATCTTCGTTGAATTATGTTTCGAGATTGAAAACCTTGACTGGTTGCAAGGCCAATGCAAAAAAATATATAAAAAATTAAATTTGTTCAAATAAACAAGTTCTTCAAGAAGCTCTAACCAAAGCTTGTGTCTCTGATTCCGAATCTAACCGGTGAAAAGTTTTTGCAGATAAGCACCGTTTTAAGTATTAAACGCCGCATTACGGCACCACAAGTGCTTTTTTTGTTTTTTCCTCCCACTGCTCATTGACAAGCACACAGGACACTGAGCCATTGGTTTTTTTTACAACCCACTGGTGTTGTTCCCCTTGATCATGAGTGAGGCCTTACTCACCTTTTCAGACATGAAAGGTCTGGCAGGAGCTTGGTGACAGCTGCCCAAATAACAACTCTGTTCCAGCTCTTAAATGTTATTTTTCTCCCTAAAAAACAAGTGCTGGACATGGAAACAGTTGGTTGTACTTTACAATTTATGTCCTTAATCTTGTGTCCTGCTCTTGTTGAGTGTATATGTTGGGTAGAAAACAGGCACAATAGCATTGGAAACGAGGACGAAAGTGGTCAAGTCTGTTATTTGAAGGAGTACAGGGCTTTTAACACTGTGAATTATTTGTCACTGTAAATGTTCATCATATACAGACAGGACGACGAATGATGCTGACACTGAACCTTCTGTTGCTCTGACATCTCACTTCATGATGATTTTGGCCAATGTTTTGTTTTTTGGGGGGGACGTCTGACTTCCAGACTGAGGACACACGCGGGCCTCACTTGTCAGTGAGGTGCGAAGGTCCCAGGTGAAAGCGCATCCTCCCACTGCTTTCCCATTAAGACGGATCACATCAAACCGATAATTGTCGCCGTGCAGACTTTAAAGGGCGATTCCGCACAAAAGGAATCTAATTATTTTTCTTTCCGTCACATTATCCGCCTATTTAGCCTTATTCACACCCCAGTGCCAACCTCGACGACGTCCTTCGGGAAGGTAGCATGTTGTCACTTGAGGTTTTCTTTGAACTTTTTTTTTTTTTTGCGCCTGAGCTGTGAACCCTATAAACCTCCGGAGATCTGCTTCTATATAAAAACGCTTTGGCTAAAATCCCCTTCACAGTCATCCGCCCTGAATGTCATCCTTAGCTGCATAGACGCTGCGAAGTCTCGGGATATTATTATTATTTTATTTTTTTTAAAACATGGACCCTTTTAACATGGACACTGTTACAGCTGAAATCCTGTCTGGATGGAAGCGCCACGAGAGCCCTTATGGAGAAGACCGGGACTCGCTTCAATCCGCGTCACCGGACTCCTCGATGGACTCCATGTGCTCCTCGCCGGAGATGTGCTTCTCCGGCGGGCACCAGGACATCGGCGATCTCTCGTTCGCCTTCGCCGGACGCAGGGCGGCGGCCGCCGCGGGAGCGCAGCAGGGGCCGGGCAAGGCCAAGATGTCCACCAAGCGACGCGTGAAGGCCAGCGAGAGGGAGAAGATGCGGATGCGGAGCATCGCGGAGGCTCTGCACCAGCTCCGCGACTACCTGCCGCCGGACTACAGCAAACGAGGCCAGCCCCTCACCAAGATACAGACCCTCAAATACACCATCGAATACATCAACAAGCTCTCGGACACCCTGAGCCGCGCGTAACGCACGCGCAGTGGACCAGGTTTTACGCACAAGATTCGTCCTCTTCTGGACATTTGATGGAGTTAGTTTTATATCTCTGCTGAGTAGTGCCACGTCTTTTTGATAACTTAATGCCATTTATAATTTTTTTTTCTTCCTTTCTCCTGTTGCCCTTCCCATGATGTAAATATTGTTTTTACGGGCACTTGACAGTTATTTTTTCGTATATGAGACTGCCTTCGTGGGGGATTATGAATTCAGTGTTTTGGAAACAAAGGCTGTTAATTGAGATGTGTATGTTGATGATGGGTATGAAATACAACCGTGCATATGTATTGACTATTCTCATGTTTGTGTTAGAATTTTAGAACACCACATGATACTTATTCAAAACATTATGTAGCTGTGTGATATTTTGAAGTTTTGTTGTGTCTGAGAGCTGTTAAATAATGAATGCTGTTGTTTTTGTAAAGGACAAGTAAATATGAAAGTCTCCACATATTCTTTTATGTATCAAATGAACCAGGTTTGTTTAACTTTTATTTTTTTGGAATTTTATTTTACAAAATCCATATGTTTTCTACAGAAGCATCTATAATAAATTTGTATTTTGTGTTGAACTCGTGGCCCAGTTGTTTAATGAACCGTCTTCGGGCTGAAGAACAGATGGAACACGCGCGTCAAGTCCATTCCTCCAATCAGAATACCAGAATACCAAACAACCTAAATTGACAGCAGCAAATCAGCCAATCAGACGCCGGTATTCTTCCCGTTGGGCGGTGCCTTTCACATAATGTTGCGTCTCGCAAAGGAATCCCGACCTGGGATGTTTCTGATCCTCATGCAGCCGCCGCCATTTCAAAGAGTGAAGGGGCGACAGACGTCGTAGGGATCTTTTGTACATCTCTCTTTTTTTAAATATACATCTAATATATATTTTTTTATTTTTTACTAGCAAATAGGAAAATTAAATTATCATAATTTGAATCTACCTCGCCTGCATCACCAAATGAATGTAAGTCATCTCTCCCTTTACATTTCACAGGCGCCACGCCCCTTTTAACCACAACATTTAACCAGACGCGTTCCTAATAGGGTTATTATTTCGTAAGTTTATTTGAATTATGAAAGTGGATATCCAGACGTTAAATGTCTGCCTATTTAAAACGAAGCAGCTGTTTTGGACACACCACGGTGCCTATCAGGGTCTGCTCTACGATGTCAGTTCCAGGAATTAGACAGGTCCAGCTGTGTTCAACATTACCCCCCTAAATGTTTAAACAGTATTAAGTGGTATTATCAGAGACATGTAGTGTATTTGTTGCACACATTCCCTGTGCTGGTCCCAGCTCCTCACACGCCTCTCAGGATCAGGGCACATTTGTTTCCATGACGCTCGTCGGGCCTTTTGGCTTTGCAGACTTATGTTCTTTAAAATAACACAGATAATGTATATATGTATATGTGACTGTGCTCTGTGGCTTGTTTTGTTTTTTTGCAGTCTTTATTGTCATTGTCATTAAGCAGTCTGCACCAAAAGCAGTGGCACTGCTGCACAAAACTTTTGACTAACTCCTCACAATATACAGTAATGTGCAATATCTGAATCCAAAAAGATGATCTGATATAGTTAAAGATTGCTAGAATGTATTTGTAAAATTGGGAACTATTACAAACATTTAAGAAATATATCACAATTCTATTCGACAACATCACAAACTACAGCCTCAAACATGACCATAACAAACATAACACTGAATCATTCAACAGGAATTCTAATTGAAGTGAAGTACGGAATAAACGGCACACAACGTGACCATAATGCAGGAGTACCTGTATAACTGAAACTCACGAGTCTGCACAAACTAGAAGACGAACATGTTTCAGACGCTTATTTTCCAAATATGTAAAGTGTCAGTTTCATGCTTAACTGCCCAACCCTCCATCCATAGTTTTCCCCACATCACTTAAGCCGCCTTTCTTCCCGATCCACACTCCAGCACATACACTTCATATTTACAGCAGTGATCCTGATCCGGGCTTTGGGGTATTAATAATTTCCTTGCGATTGGATTTGAGTTGCAGTTTTACTTGCAAACTTGACACCAGTTCCCGGCGAGAGGCATCCACAGTATGTCACATACCAGTTGTGGAACAATGCAGCGCAGAGGTTTCGTGTTTCGAAGATCTGCTGGGTGACATTTTAACAACATTGTGTCACGTCGTACACCCACATGCCTAAATTTGTTGCTCGTCGGTGAATATTATAATCAAACATGTTCTCATACAATATCATTAAGTCATTGCAGGAAAGCAAAGCATTCCAAGAAAACGGTTCCCACACCATTACATCACCCCCACCGACCTAGACTGTTGGAGGTGTTGTAATTGTTGATTGGACTCAGATTTTAACTTGTCATCAAATATTATAAAAGAAGCAAATAACATCTTGCTTGATTACTTTACAGCTGCCGGGGAATTCAGAATTTATTTCTGCATGAATTTATGTTAAAATGTTTTCTTCTTTCTGCAGAGAGTATATCTGCAAGTAGAAGTCTTTTTGATGATAAAAGAATATAATTGTGTATTATGTCTTTTCTGTTTTGTGTGTAGTAAAATTAAGAATGTTACTTTTAACGAATCCATTACCGTTGTGGTTGTATGTTATAATTTATTTTAATCATTTCAGATGGATGCAGACACAGATGAGAAGATGACAGAAACTTCAAAGACTTTCAAGGGTGAATCTCGGAGAACTGTAACCGAATACAAATCCAGGTCTGTCCTGTTGTCTTGTGCAGCCTTATACTCTAGTTGTGGATACACAATGGTTTTTAACCTGTTTGTCAAGAGCAGGCAATGGTAAGAGAAAATCTGGACTTACCCATGATCAATTTTTTTTCCAGTAACATCCTACTGATGTATTTTTGCCCATTTTGTTAAACATGATTGAACTTGGACTTTTTGATAATGCCAGTTTCATATATATGTGTGTATATATATGTATATATATATATATACATTATATTCACTCAGTGGTCGCGGGTTCAGAGGGCGTGGTCGAGGGGGCCGGATGAATCGTGGTGGCATGCGTGGTGGGCGAGGAATGATGAAGGGATTCGGTCCACCTGGACATGGGAGGGGACGAGTGAGGGGTGGAGCCATGAATGGATTTGCCCCCATGAGGTAAAGTATATATGTCAAAGTGTTTTTCCTTTTTTTATAGATTCACTCAAAAATCTAAACTACCACTGATGCAGGCTGTATTCAGGTACAATTAATATTGGATACATATCATTTTTTATCTTATCTTTGCAGGGGAATGGGGCGGATGTGTCCTTATCCGAACCTTAGAGGTCATCTAGGTAGGTGTGGACCAATGGGTATGGGCCCTCCTCCTCCACCTCCCCCTCCACCACCGCCTCCCATGCACCTCAGAGGCCCCTTCCAACCCATGCACAGGTAACCACCTTGCACGAACACACAATCACACATGTAGGGAACCATGCACCAGCTTTGGCTTGATTCATAGTTTGTCTATGATAACCATATATTTCAATAGCCATACCTTTTTAATCCAGCTATTTTTTTTCACTTTTTTTTTTGTTGAATCACTCCTTTCACTGAGAAGACTTTTTTTGTTTGTTTCTCAACTGACCGTAGAAATCGCTCTCTTACATCACGGCCGGTTTCTGGGTCAGGAAAAAATTGTTTCTTGTATCGCTGTTATGTTTGTACCCGTCTGTAGGCATGGACCTCCTCCTCCACCACCTCCTCCGGGTCATCCTGGTTTCAGAGGACGACCACCTCACCCACGAGGCCGTGGCATGCCGCCCCTTGGACCTCCACGCCACTTCCACCCGCGCGGCCCGAGAGGGTAAGAGCTCCTTGAATATTAGCATCATGCTTGAGCTTTGCAGGTAACACTTCTCTACACTTTGCCTGCGCCGTTTATAAGCTTCCTAAATGGATTTAAAATACACCTGGGAAGCGTTTGAGACGATGCTTACACCAGTTGTGTTCCTTAAAATCCATGATGCAAATATGTAGAGAGCTAAAAAAGACTGAGGGATGTGACACACATGCACAGTCCTTCCTGTCCCTTTCTCTAAATCCCCATTATTTAACTTAATTTTCTCTACTCTTAACTTACCCTCGAATTATCGCACTTCTCTTTCTCTTTGTCTACCAAATATAATGAAAAATACCCAAATAGTCTTACGACAACAGTTGCAGAGTTAAATAATATTAAGTTAATTTGTAAATTAAAATTATACTCACTCACTGCTCAACTATTTCAAGTCAGACTCTCAAACATTGCATGGAACGGATGAAACGGGACAAGACATTTCACTGTATTTTGCCTGTCACAACGTTCACAGTTAGTTCAGGGGGGATGACATCCGTGATTTAATAATTCAGATGGCTGCTCTTATCAGAGTCTACCCCTATTGGCGTAAGCCAAGAATCCAATGTGTGATTTTATCCTTTTACACAGCTACCACAATGGACCGGTCTCTCCTCCGCCTCACCCCCCACCTGGCAGAGGCCAGAGGTGGCCAGGGCCCCCTGGTGGCCGACGCTTTTAACACAGCCTGCCCATAAAAAACAATAAACAAAGTACACAAGCAGAGCCTAAAGTGGTGCAGTGAACGAAATGCCCCTGAATTGTGTGTTCTCCAAAGCCTCTGAGTATCTTTATGACATAATCTGTGGCCAATTGTCTGGTTATTGATATTGTCTACTGGCAAAGAAATAATGTGTAATGGCTAAAGACAAAACCAGGACACACAAAATGCCTCAAAACTTAATGTAAAGGCATTTTCACATTCTGTTACCAAAAAAACCCTGTTGATATTGTAGGAAATACTTGAGATTGTTAAGAAAGGGACTGATAAGATTTAATTAAATGTTGTGTGGTTCTTGTAACAGTCACCCCCGTGAGCCTTAAGAAAATGTCCTGATTCTTAATAAAGATTTTTTTTTAAATGGGTGACCATGTATATTTGAAGGTGGGGGAAATGAAAGAAGGCGTACACAGCAGCCCTCTAGCACCACTGTAAACTAGTTTCGTACATCTTGGACCTCTTAACCTTCCCTTTTGTTACATGGAAGTACTGTAGTTATGTATAATAACCTCACAAAGCAGTGCAGCAGATATTGTTTAACACTGACACACTGACAAGTGAAAAGATCACAGTATTCATGAGTATTTAATGATTTATTATTTGATATCCTTAATGTGCAGATATTTCAAGTTATGACTATTGCTGTTTGGAACATTCATGTTTGTCTCCAGCAGTCTATTGAGGAGGAGAAGGCATTATAAATGAATAGTATACTGAAATACATATATGTAGTAGTCTTTATAAACGGAAGCACATTCGAAAAGTATTTGCTTCACTTAAGGATAAGAATTTACTCTTCTCTGTGTTTAGTTTTCTGAAGTGTTACAAATACTTTATTCACTGTACTTAACGTAACGTTTGTGAACCTGTGAATGTGTTTTATGAGAATCGTCAGGACATATGACTTAAGCAGTGAAGAAAAATAAATAATAAAACTAAAAATAAACTCAACTTCTCTTTTTTTTTTGTTTATTCCCAAAACAAGTCTGAGAGTTGTCATTAATATTTTCCAACATATCTGAACATTGCACACAATTATACAGAACTGTTATATAGAAGAATGAGCCCCTAATGAACATAGCAGTTTATAAGCATTCAGTGGATGTCAGTTAGTCATTTCTGTCGGCTTGCTGAGGGCTGTAATTAATTGCAGACCAGAAAAGACATAATCTTTGAATTTCATCTCATGGTGCAGAGTCCAAAAATGTGAAATTTTTATCTGGCTGGAGGACTCTGAACCACTCCACTTGCTGGGGCATTGAGAGGCTTGTGACTGAAGGTCATGTCACTGCTAAATTTCGGTGGTAGCATGTCTAAAAGGAGGACATCATCTGCAAAGGATAAGCACTCTGATATGACCAAGGACTGTCATATTTTCTGTCTGTTATATCAAGTCACTCAGTAATTTTAAGCAGTCTTCAAAGGAGTTTTTTTTTTTACCCATGTTCATTCTTATAATTAAATGTTCTTATATAATTTGTCCTATACTCCCACATATATATGTAATCCTCAAGAAAAATACAATTGTATTGCTGTACCTGTTGTCTTAATAACAGCTACAACTACAAAATTAATGTTTTTACAAAGTACAGATTTTAAGTCATGTAAATGCATGTGGCAGTCTTTCCCTAAAGGCAAAAAAAAACATCTATTCTTTTTACTGCCTCTTGGAAGAACTACTGGCACACACAAGGAGTCAACATTATTTCTGAAAGAAAGAGCATTTTATTTTGTCGAGTTACTCAGATGCTGCAGATGCCAAAGTCATTCCATTTAGCAAATGAGCCACAGACAGGTGTTGCACTCTCCTCTCCCCTCTGTCTGTCTTTTTCCATCTCTTCAGCACTCTTTCAGTACATTTTGCTGGCTCCTCGGTCTCTGCAGTCCCTTTTTCTTCTTCTTTCTCCCTTTCGTTGATTGTAACTGCTGTTGTCTCCTGAAGGGGGGGCACAAAGTACAGCAAACCCACCAGGAACCCAGGCCTTCCTTCACATCTCTTTCCTTCTCCAACAGCGGTGTGTCACCTAAGGTCCGGCACTTCACTTGAAAAGGTGAGCCTCTTCTTGTGTGTTAGTCCCTAAACCCCTCTTTCTCTGATGCCTGGAGACTCTCTCTTTCAGGATGGAAGGTGAGACAACTGCAGAGTTGTACCCGACCAGGTGAGACATACAAGTACTCCTCATAAATTAAAAACGACTGCACTGAATTACATTTGGCAGCATCTCGTTACTGTGTACGCTGGTTCCCACTAGAAGATTCAGAAACTCGACCTAAAATCTTTTGCAACACTTAACTACAGTGTCGATCATACACTGTTGTTTTGTTTCTGCTGGTGAACATTATGCATCACCATAGTTATACCAGTTTCCAATGCATAATCATGATGTGTTTTCATATAAGTGACAGTATCGTCAATATAGTGTCAATGATACAGTGACAAAAATACCAACTGTTTTTGTGTTTACTGAGTATGCCTATGTTTGAATAATGAATCATATATATGTAAATACTGCATATACATTATTATATTATATACATACATAAATTATTACAGGAGCCACTTCAAGAAGTTAAGTCATATGTATATGTAAGTTTCTCAGGAAAGAGCTTTATAATTGGCTTGTGTAGTGTTCAGAAAAAAAATTGTTTGTTTTTTGTGGCATATTTATGTAAGCGAGTGATCACAACATGCAGAAGAATTCCTGTGTATTTTTTTGAGCTGATGTTTATAAACTTAAAGTTACCAAACAAAACAGAATTAAAGTGTGGTTTAGAAATTGGATAAGAAAATTTCTTTCATAATGACGTTATATCTGCAAAAAAAAAATTAAAAGTAAGGCCAACATTTATAATCACACAAGATCCCTACAACCATACTCAACACCAGGTCTATGCTAAAATGAGCAGGGACTTCAAAATGGCTCATTTATATGATTTGTGTTGTATAGCTGGAAATAGACAGTCTCTCAACCTTCCTCCCACTACTTCCTTTGTGGACATGACCTACTTAATGATTAATGTTGGAGTGTCGTCTCTGAACGACAGCAGCCTTTTAAAGCAGGAAGGGAGGGCGAGGGTTAAGTATTCTTTAAATAGAGCAATGGAGATGGCCAAGTATCAATGATGATAAATATAGGGACTATTAGGAAACTTGCAGGAAATTCTAATAACAGGAAGGACGAGTCGTTAGTCGCTCAGAATAAATGAGCCCTGATGCTTTCACTATTGAACAGAAATTTATGTTGAGTCCAGTTGATTTTTTATGTTTTGCCTTATTAACTCTTGTACAACAATTATTCAATAAATGCAAAATGTACTGTTTTGTGTGCTGTGTCTTGTGTCCTACAGTAAATGTTTAGTAACAACCCCATCCAATAAAAAAATAAGAAAAACATTGCTGTATTAATGTAGAGCTGTTAGAATCTTATAAATGAGAGCTCAAATCTAAAGTAGTTCTTAAATACAGAATGTTATTTATTGATCGATTGATTTCATGTTGTTTTGCCACAGAAAAAAACAATGAAAACATGAAACAGTTACATGGTGACATAATGGATGCAAGTTCTCAAGTTCTGTAGCTGAAGATGACCTGTCTTTGTTTGATAATGGTCTCTATTGAATTATACATGATGAGCAGTTGAGACAAGTGTATAATAGTTTTACATTTTGAATGTTTTCCCAGATGCTCAACATATTTACTGATGTCTGAGAAAAGACATCCAATAAGCATCTGCTGCGCATCGCTGCATTCACTGGCTGGGCTTGTCGTCAACGGGGTGGTCCTTCCACATGGGTTCAAGGATGTGATCTGGAACCTTCTCCATGGTGGTCTGACAACATGAACAGAACAAGAGGGGGGAAAATAAATGTATTTATTCATTTGTGGGCCACAGGCTTAGTGGAATCTTACTCATTTAGATTTGGGAAGAGAAGGACTCTTCAGTGCCGCACCTTTGTCACCTCCATGGCTACTCCCTCTGGGAGGTTCCTCTGGATGTATTCGAGGAACACCTGAGCTGTGCATCCCGTTAAATGAGACAACTGCAAGACAGGAGACAGTACAATTTAAACTGATGTGATAGTCCTCATGAACCATTGTACTTAATGAGAAATTGCTTTATAGCCTTCTGGCACAAATGGCCTGTCTAATGGGTTTACACCAGGTTTAGAAAAATCTAGTAAAATAAGTGAATAAACTACTTAAAGCTGCATGTAGAGCATGATGTCTTCAGATGAATAATATCTGATTGCTTCAGGGGTTTCTGTAGTTATTAAATCAAACTGTGTTGAAACTCCTCACCTCAATGCACCGGTAGTGTGTCCTCATCTCATACTGGACCCTGTGTTTATTGAAGATGTGTACCGACTTAAGGAGCGTAAGTCTGTCTATCTCCTTGCCAGGTTCGTAACTATTGCAGAGCAGAGGAAAAGCACAACGAACATGGCGGCATTAGGTTATACAGTCAGTAGAAAAGTCATCATTGTTAGCTTGTAGGAAGACTCACACTTTGCTGATATTGACGCCCAGCTCTTCAGCTGCCAGGGTGGCAAAGTACTCATAGCTGTCCAAGACGGCCCTGTCATGACCTTTGACCAAAACTGACACCTTCTGATACAGCACATCAGGCTCTTCTGTGACAGTGACCTGCAAAGAAACATAAAATGTGCATGAGTGAAACTCTCACTTTTAAACTATTAAAATGTTATTACTGAAAAACTGAGCTGTCTTAAAACAGCACTAAGTAAATAAAGTATTCTGCTGTTGATTTACCAATGAGGGTGTTGATGAAAACACTGTTGCTGTATGGAAGAAAGTGCTGGGAGTCTGCGGAAGATGGGACCTGCAAAGACAGAGCAGTGAATCATTTCTGGTACATTAATATTGTTACCAAAAATCCTGTAACTTTAAGACAACTACCTATTATATATTTTGCTTTTGCCCTAAAACTCAATCTTGTTTTTGAAACCACTGACTGCTGCAATTGCAAACACGGTGAATGCTCCTGCATGGAGTAAAATATTCAGCAAGCAGGCAAAAAAGAAGAAGATATTCTTAAGTCCACAAATAGATGCTATGATTTTTAAACTTATGTAGAAATCATTTAGGGCAACACATACAGGTACTAATAGAAATAGACAGATACTTATGTTGCAGCTTTTTACGCTTTTGCATGTTAACTTTACTAAATAGCAATCCTCTAATAATAAGAAAATGATAATTGCAAAAATGCAAAACGACCCATTTTGTGACAACTTGCAGTCCAGATATTTACAAGTCGTGTGCTTGTGTTTGTAACCATTATAAATAATCTACATAGACTTCATATAATAAACACTGTTACATACCTGATTATATTATATTTCTTGTGACCTGAACGGGCGACCAAAGCTCTCGGTCCCTGGAAATAAATACACTTACATTAGTGGACATTTAGAGATTCAGAGGAATTTGCTGCCGTCAGTTGCCAAATTGTGAGCTTTACTGACCATCTACATTCAATCCTTTCAAACTCCTTAGACTGTCAAGTTAGTTATTTGCTCGCAGACATTGGGCAACAGAAAGAAAAACGTCGGTTACTTTACCAAATGTGAGATTCCTGTGAGTATCCTTGCCAAAGAACACAGTTCTCGCCTGAGAGCCATGGGTGCCGCCATGTTTTTTGAGCCAAGGAAGGACAGAAGGAGCTGTCACTTTACAATACTGCCCCCATGCGTACGGGAGGGTTTACTACTACCACATGGTTTACCACCACTTTCACCATAAACACATTATCAAAATCTTTACTATTGCATAATATGTGTTTTGAAAGGTACCTGGGTCTGCAGTACTTGTACTTTACTCAAGAATTTTAGTATGTTTTTTTTATTTTATTATTAATGCCACAATAACCTTCTAATAAACATCAGTGAACATTTAGAGATGACATTTGCTGTGTAACCACCATGCTACAACTGCTTTCAGTGACCAAATCCATCAGTGACCATCTACATTTAGTTTTCCTAAATTAAACAATTTGTCAGGTTAGGTAGCTGTTCGTAGATGTTGTGCAAAACAAACAAATATGTCAGTTACTTTACAATGTATGGCTTTATAATTTTTCCCCTAATCACATAGTACTATAATAATTTGAAAATATGTACCTTAGAACTAGATTTTAAAACATTAGCCTTCTCTAAGACAAGGGCCACGAGATTAGGTAATATTTTACTATAGTGGAGGAAAATATTAAGCAAATGTGCCATCAGAGAGTTAAACGCAAACATCTGTGGATTGTTTTGGGTCCCTGGGAGACTGGGACCATGGCACACTTAGTATTGGCATTGCAACCACAGGACCAATAGTAAAAACCTATATTAGAGCCCATCTGATATATCGGTTGGCCGATAATATCGACAGATATGTGTCTTTCACTGGTATGCGCTCGGTATGAAAACTTTCATTTTACAGAATGAACAATGCAGATTACATTTAAAAAACGTTCCTTTCCTTCACTCAAATTCTATATATTTGGTTGTATTTGCTTCTCCTTTATAGTTTTATAATATATTTGATGGTTAAACTTCCATGCTGGTATTGCTACAGTTGCTAAAGTAAAAACTCTGACGGCTATGGTTACTTTTTAGATCACAGATGTGCGCACAAAGCAAATGACGAATCTATAAACGCATTCAATGTCTGTAATCTCTGCGTCTACTGGAGCGACAGATATGAACACTTGTCCCACGACCACATGCTATATGGTATCATGTCTGTGGGCGCACACACACACACACACACACACACACACACATCTTTTCCTCCCCGTTTGAGAGAAGATGAGATTAGAAGTCAAAACACCGCACTTATTGACATGAGCAGTGATCATTTAATTGGGTAAAATCACGTGCCGGTCACGTGACTCGGTTGTCGGGGCCCTGGGCTGCCAGGCGGCAGTGTGCAGTAGCAGTCTGCGGGCAGAGGAAGCAGCGGCACCAGCAGCAACACCGACACCACCGACACCACCACCGACACCAGCAGCAGCGGCGACAGCGGCACACGACCGAGGTGAGCGTCGCACCGGCCGTTAACGTTTCTCCGGCTTTGTTGACGTCACGTTTGATATATCATTTCACCCCACTTTGTCCCTCGCGCCACCGACTTGCGGTTATTTTTGAATAAATGTGTGCTGATGTATGAAAATAAAAATCAAATTAAAAAAAAAACCGCCGTCCGGATAAACAGTCGGTGCTAAGGTGCTAGCCGCAGTAGCCTGCTAGCGACGAGCCGTGCCCGCGGCGGGTGAACGGACGGAGCCGAGTCGCTCCCCCACTGATGTCGGTTCGGGTTCGGCTACATGTAGCTAGCCGCGCGGCTAGCCGGAGAAGCTAACACTGGCTGCTCTTTGTGGGGGGGGGGGGGGGCAGCCAACGGTGAGCTGCCTCCTCCCTCTTCGTCTCCTTGGTTGGCGTTACTTGCACAAAGGAGAGACACTTTGGGGACAGAATGACATGTTTTGATGTGCGGAGCCCGCGGAGCTCCGGGTCTCGACACCCAGCGATCTAAGCTAGCTGCGGCTAGCTCGCGGTGATGGTGTCTGTCTGGGCATCACCTCACGGGCTTCGTCCGTCATTTTTTTTTGAACGTTTACGTCGCTGGGTTTTAATTCAGCTTAACCGATTTGTAATGTGATCGTTGATATGAACATTCACTTTCGCCTCGACTGGGGCTCATGTGGACACGAACCCTTTTTGTCACAGTGACAACAGATTTAATCCAAACGTCAGTTTATATTTCCATCCATCGCTTCTCGTATATTTTATTTTATTATCGTTAGACGACAGTCGATCGCCGTCGGTTAGTTCTTTCATTGTGGTCGCTGTGCACATTTCATCCTCTCTCCTCTCTAATCACATTGCTTTGTTGTTTACCTCTCATCTGTTTCTCCACTTAAGCTGTTTTGTTTCAACCCTCTGGCCACTTTGCCAGATCACGTGAGGCTTAAATTAAAACGAGAGCTCAAATGAGACATGGTCCCTTTTTTTTAAATAATAATAATAAGTTATAATAATAACCACTAAAGTGGTTTGTCATACAAGTGAGGGCGTTTTAGGCATTCATATTCAAATGAACGGCTATAGGGGCAGATGAGTGCTTCACTGCTTGCTTTGTATAACGATTCAACCCGTGATATGATAATAAGAATAAGAACAAATTTGTTCATTTTAGACCAATTTCTGCGAGATAACGACACTTTCTGTATTTTTCTCCCAGCAGTCCTCCATGGGGTCCGTGAGGCGACTTGAGAGAATGCGATGACGTTACCAGGGTGAGCGGCTCTCCAGCGGGTTGACAGCTGATGGAGAGGAGACCCTGCTCCTCCTCCTCCTCCTCCTCCTCCTCCTCCCTCTCTCTCACACAGCCGAGATCGCACGAGGAGGAAGCTGGAGCCGCGATACGACACGCTGAACTGGACAGGAACTGAACTCATGTTAACTGGAAGCAATGGGACGCGTTGAATGAATTGCGCGCATTGTCCGTTTGTAAGTTTACAAGCCTTTTTTTTTTTTTGTGGACGTTTGCTTTTGATCAGCTGACACTTTAGTCTGGAAGTTTACCACAGAGGATTTCTAAATATTTATTGCGATACTCCCATCTGTTGCCTTGTCACTGAAACACCATCAGCGAGGCAGCTCACTGATCAAACGCGTCAACATGACTTGAATGAGTGCCTTTTGTTGTGTGCGCATCCCATCTGGGTACATGTCCCCAATTCGGCAACCTCATTTGTGCTCTTGGATAAGTTTTCACTCACCACCTTCAATCTGTACTGCAAATCAAGGAGGCAGCCGAGGGAAAGCGCAAGTACTATGCACGGTTGTCGCTGTCTCACATCCGACACCAAACCAGTAACCTCAGTGGAGGAGAGGCGCTTGTAACGGTACCCACCCCCTCCTTCTAAGAATCTCCTGACCTCCCCGCTGATACTGTTTTCGTCCACTGTGGGTGTAGAGAGCTGCAGGGATGTTTGCCGCCGTGGAGCATGGCCCTGTCCTCTGTAGCGACTCCAACATCCTTTGCCTGTCCTGGAAGGGCCGGGTGCCCAAGAGTGAGAAGGAAAAGCCGGTGTGCAGGAAGCGCTACTATGAGGAGGGCTGGCTGGCTACCGGGAACGGCCGAGGAGTCGTCGGGGTCACGTTCACGTCCAGCCACTGCCGAAGGGACCGGCCCACTCCGCAGAGAGTCAACTTCAACCTCAGAGGACACAACAGCGAGGTAAGAAGAGTTTATCGAGAAAATGTACACGAGATCATCACCATATTGAAGTGCTTAATACTGCTATTTGTAAAGAGGAGGACGGGTAAAGAACAAAAGACAAATCTGAGCAAAATTATTGTAAAAGTTTGTGTGGCAGAGTAGAGCCGATACTTACATCCAGCCCTCTTCACATTCAAATCTCCACCATAAATGGCAACAAACCATCAGATTCCTTAATTTAACCTAACACCGATAGGTTATTGATCCCATTGATCCTCTTAAAACAAGCCTCTTAAACCTCCTCACTCCTTTACACCAGGAATGCAAATTAGCACTCTGTGTTCACAAAATAGGTTTGAAGTGCAACATTTCCTTTTCCAGGCTCGTCGGACCAATTGTTAAGGGCAGTTGTTTCTCAGTGAGTATGTTGCTCCATGAGGATGTTTCACTTTAGTTGAAGGATGTCAATCCCTGAGCCATGGCAGGCAGAGAGTTTTTTGAGTTTTTACACTGCAGGAAATTTTACTTATTTGACCAGAACAGCGGGAGCAATCAGTGAAACCTTTTTCGACTTTTGAGGTATTTGGTTGAAAGCGAGACCTGTTCACTCTGTGGCTTGTGGTTTGACGCCTTGCACTAGATCTCCCCGCTGTTCCCCAGTCAAAACATGGCAGTGCTCCGCTCCCAGGCATCACTCTTGCCCTCCCAAGTTTCCCAACACTGGTGCACTAAGGCCATTTACTTAGCTTTTCGAAAGGTCAGCGGAGTATGTCCGGGTCTCTTGCCCACCGTGTGTATGAATATTCTGTCGGGTGTGCAGCATTGCTGGCACAAGTGGAAATTGCACACACACAGGTTGCTTTATTTCTTTTAGTGAGCATAGCTCTTGGTCAGATGGAGCAAGGTGCTGTGTCAGCATTCCATACGGCAGCTGAGGGGAGAGTGGATGAATCCCTACAGAGAATGACTGAAGCAGAAATGTCATGACTCTGCCTACTTGAACCTGGTCCAAGTATTGAAATTTCCCATTTGTTCTAGTGTATGCAGTGCAGAGGAGGTTAAAACCTACACAACTCTTATCCACACGCCCTTTTACATATGTGTATTTGACTCCAGCCACCTATTCAGTCACACCGACGCACCTCTTGCTACCGTGGTGTATTACATTTTATTGATTTCGCTGTGGTTGAAGCTGCATGATTTTTGCTGAAGATATTTTCAAAAGCATCCCTACTAGTTTTTGCAGTTGCAACAGCCGTACCTACATTGATTCAAACGTAACTAGACAGCTCATTTGTTTTCTAGAGAAGTAATATTTAAAATCTTTACAGTTTTGTTGCCATTCACCTGTGAGACCATCACATTTTACTCATAAAGCATGGTGAGCAGGTGGAGAGATGTGTAATGTGTTTTCATTTTAATGAACTTAAGCTGAAGTTCATCTGCACCTAATTTTTTGTGTTGTCAAAGTTGGAAATTGTACCAATGAGTTGGACATATAATTGCTTTGCGTATTTGATTTCTCTGTAATGATATATATATATATATATATATATATATATATATATATATATATATATATATATATAATGCTTAATTTGGGGTTTTCCGACAGAAGTGGAAATCACATTGCGACGCCTAATGAATTCTGTCAAGTGAGGACAGATCTGTGCTCTCGCTCACTCGCATCATTTTCCATCGCAGTTCGCATTGGGAGGGGAGAGGAAGCTGTTGGCTGTACAAAGTCCAACACCAAGGAAAATGACCCCCAAGAGTTAGGTATAGTCTCCAGTCCTGTCTAGTTATAAAAATATATTTTAGAACAGAGAACTCAGAGGGCGCTGTACCTGTGGCGACATGCATCAATAGTCTCTTCTGTCTTTCTTGTTTTATTATTTGCTTAGTTGTTTCTCAGTCTGTTATAGCTCCCTGCCTGAAGAGGGGATTTGTTCATCATGTTGTCTGACACATTGTCACTTTATTATCATGGAGCTTACAAGCTTTTTTTTCCTCCTCACAATTTTGATCTGTTTTTATGGCTGTGTTTGGCCAGCCTCACAGACTCAAGTACAGCTGAGAATTTCTCGTTCAGTGCTGTAATTCTGGAATTGCGGCAGTGGAAACGGGCACTGTTTTACCCCCGGTTATCCTGGCGGAAGGCCATGTACCCCACTAGAACCAGTCAGAAGTGTTCTGGTGAGGAAGAGGGGATGGAGCGGTGGAGACTAAGGAGACAACAGCTGCACTGCATAAGTCTGCCCTCTTTTATGCTTGCTAATGTGCAAGCTCTAAGGAATAAGATGGAGGAACTGACAAAAGTGCAACGTTTCTGTTGGAGTACAGTAACGCCTGCGTCGTTGCTTTCAACGAAGGACTCCAACTCCAATCTTGAAATCGTTCAGGAACATTTCTCAAACATTCTTGGCATCTAAGTAGAGCACGAAGGAGGCAGGAAATGACGATAATGGTTGACATTTAGTTCTGTATTCTCGCATGGGCTCACTGACATTTTTACGGAAATTTTACCAGGGGACTCAAATCCATATCAAATATTGTATCCAATCAGAACTATGTAGGAAGCACAGGGCCTCTTATTGGATTCCTTCACTCTATTCTAAAGGCAAAAACTTCAAGTCTACATTATTCATTATTTAAAGTTGTCTTTTGAAAGAGCGATGTCAATACATTTGAATTACCTTCCCTTGTCTTCGAGAGCTGCTTACTCAGCAGTGAAAGCAGTCACATCCCCTTATAGTGCCGTCCTTTTGAATGTCTGCGCTGTCATTGAACACTCGTCGTCGCTTGTGACGAGTGTCCTTTCACGTAAATTAGCTCCAGTCATGTTATGAATGAACACACACACACACACACACACACACACACACACACACACACACACACACACACACACACACACACACACACACACACACACACACACACACACACACACACACACACACAAATATAACATAAATTCATCCCTTAGGTGTCCACTCCTGCCAAGATCAATACTAAAGCCAGCATCCTTTAGTATGGCCATTATTTCTGTTGATGTATAGACCCGAGTGTCATGTGATCATTCTAATGTAAGCGAGCGTCTGAACGGATGTGTCTTTTTGAACTTGGACCATTTCAGGCAATGTATTAAAGTAAAGGGCAGATCTTTAATCCGTCAGACGTCCGTTAAGAACGCCGTAGACGGGTAGAGAGGACTATATTCTTGTAGAGTGTGGCACTGCCCCAGTCTGGATAAGGGGTTTGATTTACAATTGAGTTCACCCCCATGATAAAAACATTGGCACTCATGGCACCACAGTGCACTTGGAATTAAAACATCATATGTTGTGGTGAAGCTCAGCTGTTGTCCTGCTAATAGCATCTTTTCTGAAAGCTCTCCGGATCTTCAGCTAATGAAAAGGTTTTTCAAGGCCTGTAGTTCATCTCGGATGAAGGTTTGTCCTCCTCTCTGTGTCTGTTTCCCCTTCAGCTAGCTTGACAGGTAATTACAAGGTAGCAACTTCAAAGAGAGAAGGGGTGTGTGTGTGTGGTGCGATGCTACTTTTGTCTCAGTCTCCCACTTCCATGTTTTTTCTAGTGGGTGTCACACTATTCTTTGCTTTTAGTTTTTTCGTGGACCTTGGTTACTTAGGAGATTGCTCAAGCCTACAGTACACTGTTATGTCAGCATATTATTGTAATAAAATGCCATAGCAATAGGCACACATTTTCAACAAAATTTGAATGTGCATATTACTAAAAACAATGATGGGATGATTACTTTTATTGTTATAGATATGGGCTTTTGGATTGTGGCTAAACTGCACTTTTTGTTTAATCATTGATCAATGATCCCATCAGAATTATTTTTTGATTATGTCGGTCTTAACCAGAGCTGCAGCAAACTGTTATTTTCTTTATTGATTAGTGTACAGATATTTTTAAATTAAACTATTTAGTGTTTGAAATGTCAAAAAAAAGTGGAAAGAATTGCTTTTTTAATTGCTCAGAGACCAACAAAGCATCTTCAAATAGTTTTTTTGTCCAACCAGAAGTCCCAAACCCACAGATAGTTTGTTTACAACAATGTAAAACAGAAATGCATATATTAGAATAGGTGGGACCAGTGATGTCTATCATATTTTTCTGGTTTATAAGTCGATTAAACATCTATGTTGGTTGATGGGATTAATGTTAACTCTGTTTTGTTCGGAAAGAGATGTCTTGGACTTTTTAAAAATAATAATTTATGCCCGTTTTCTTATTTTAGACTAAAAAATAAATCAACCAGACAACTGATGCTATTTATATGTTGTTATTTAAACAGAGCGTCTAACCTTAGCAGTGGGCGTGTCATATGCATCACACTTAAATCAAACTGAAAATAGATGAAAGCAGCCCGTTTTTCTTTTTTTGTAAGACTGTACTTCTGATGCTGCAGAACAGTTCCTGTGGGATCAGAGAACATCAACACCTCATTTGACAATCAAGTGCTTTTTTTCTCTCCCCAGTACTTTGTGCTGAGATGCTGAACAGAGCGAGCAGCTATAGTCACTAGGTGACCATTCATTCACCCTGAAAGCTGAACATCTAAGACACGGCTGACAATGGCTGTCACCATATTAACAATGAAATGTCTGCCGCAGCGCAGGTTTTTGGAAAGTTGTCTTGTCAGTATCCTGTCGTTAGCTCTTGTTGTGCTCGACACAATAAGCAGTGGCTGCGTGCTGTCAGAACGCACAGTTAGACTCCTATTTCTTCAGCTAGAAAGTAGAACATCAAGTGACAAGTCTCAGGAGAGGCATTTTTCGCTTATGTTGTTAAAGATATGCACCAAAATAAAGTCCTGAGCGCAGTTTTGTCATTGTGTTCACAAATTGTTGTGACTGAAAACCCTGTTAAAGTGATGGATGCAAAGTTTTGTGTGGCTTATGAAACGGTATACAATCCATGTGCACCTTGCAACCATTCCCATGAGTCTGAAAGGCGGAGTCCCACCTGCTGGTGTTCCCCTAGAGACCAGACCCAGGCTCTTTGCTAGGGCCCTAATCCAACAGAGAAAAGTGACCCCGGGTGGCACCAGCTTGTTTACCACTTCACCATGTAGGTTGAACTCCCAGTGAAGCTTCTGTCGCCCACATGCTGATCCCAGTACTGATTTGTTCTCATCAGATGTTCCTTCCCTTAATAATAGTAAATTGGAACAAGGTGGTAATGCTTGGTGACATTTCATTTGGCACATAAATAGAGAACAGAGGCGGACACTGTAAGGTAATAACCGTATATATTCCAAGTTTTCTCTACAGAAATATCAGTTGAAAAACTTTTGTGTGGCTAAAGTTGTAAAATTCAAGTAATGGTCAGGTTCTAACAAGAGCACTCAGTAGTTGTGGTTTGTCATTCTTCGAGTTTCATACTATTCTCTTCAGAAAATGTTTGTCTTTTAATCTTTGTGTGGTCTGTTAACACTTCAGCTAGTGTTGCTGAGAGTAATAGATCAGTTGGAGTGAGTCACCTTTTTGCCACCTTGATGTTCTTCTGTGCCTACTTTTTACTTGTGCCTTGTGATGTTTTCATGCACTAAAAGTTGTTTCCCAGCGAAATCTCATGTATATATTAGTTTCTATCTCTGGTAGAGGGCCTGTGCAATTGGAAGACAGACGGATTGTAGCATAATTGAGGAAAAGTCTGGATTAAGAGATCCTGCTTCTTAATGGGCTATACTGCATTTCCTGCAATTGTTTCCTCAGTGTCACTCTGCATCACCACCTGTGTCAAGAAACTTATCGGTCTTCACTGGTCTTGTTACACTATTTAATTAGTTGCTTCCTCTCCACTATCCTCCTCCTATCATAATGTCCTCCTCTGTACCTGACGCCGCCTTATCTTTACACATCTCCTCCTTGTTGAGTACTTTCCTCTGCTCTCTCCTTATCTGACCTCTTGACATTAGAAACAATTGGCAGGATTGACGGGTACATGAATCCGCCAATGCATTAAAATGGTCTCACTGAACGTGCGTAGTGGAAATGGCTTTAGTGTGCTAATCCATCCTTGGAGAGGACATGTTGCGTAACACTCGAGCTTGCTTGGCTGCGTCCAGGTGTGAGATAAGTTCCGAAAGGGACCGAATGGCCTGTACAGTGGTTTGTCTTTGCTGCAATCAGAGTTTGTAGTCTGGGATCAGACAGACATATCGGTGGACTTTGTTATTCTTTTTGCCAATAGAAACTCCTCTTTTCAGCCTACATGGCAAAGGTCTGTGAAGACAAAAAGCTGTACTTCTTATGTTTGTCCTTTAAAAAAACCAAAACTCTTTATCCTACTGTATGTTTGCTCTTCTGTTCCAGAGAGGCGCAGTATTTGCCTAACACAAACGGACACATTTCCCTGCTAGTCACTTTGATTCAGCTCAACCCACCGCACTGACATTTTAATAAATTATTACAATCTGGAAACATATCCAAGAAATGGGAAAAAGACTACTGAATAAAAACTGTTAGCAAACAAGTTATTGCCTTGTGATGCTACAGTTTTATTTATGCATGTCATATTTCTTTACCACATGTCCTGTTTCATTACAAATTGTGGGGCAGCCCGGAGCAACATATTGCAGTCAGAAAGAATTTGGTGCACGAGCTGATTTCAGTATAGCGAACATCCTCAGGGTATTATTGTAAATTACTTTAAGTCTCTGCATACTGATGTTTTTACACATATACCATGTGAGCAATGTACACAGGCATTCAGCAGCAACCAGATTTGAACATCGCTGGACCAGATAAAATGTATGAGCTACTAGAATAAAAAAACAAACAGATTTTCTATCCATTTGATTTATTTTGATGTTATTGAATCTGGTACATAAAGTCAATAAACGTCAGCCATATAATCAACAACTGTCGGGAGAAAATGTAACCAAGTGTCTGTATACACTAAATAATGAAGGTTGATCAAAATCCTTCTGTTTTTATCAGCATTTAACTGCATGAACAAGTGAATGTGTCCACTTTACTCAAACTTTACATCTCGCCCTGTAAAAACAGTGTAAATGCTTTTATCAGATATTAATATTGATTAAAGTTTTATCACATATTTTGCTCTACTCATAAACATCCCAGATTATACGTCACTTACCTTTGCCCTCTGTCCCGTGCTGTATATCACTCCTGCCCCACTTTTCCCATTCTGGCTTCCCTGCTTTTGCATCGGGCACAGCACAGCGCTTTTCTCTAATTGAGTTTTGCGTCTGATTTAATATCACGTCAGACCCAGATTCAGGGGAGGAACGGGGTTGTGGAGGGAAGGGGGGGAGTCTCCTACCCACTTACTTGCGCTGCATCTGATTTTATTTTCAGTCAGGTGGTCAGTCATTAGTCAGGAAGGGACACGACACAGTTCGATCTAACAGAACAGGGCCAATGTCGAGCTGAGGTCTGGCTGCCTGCTGAAAACTGTATACTTGTCGTGCAACAACGGTATCTACCTAGTTAATGTTGAATCTTGCGTGCCTGCATAGGACAGTAAAAACAATGGATGTTTTAACGGTACACTGACATTGGTTATATCCTCAGATGGTTGGTGTGTTTGTGAGAGAGAGAGAGAGAGAGAGAGAGAGAGAGAGCGATAGAGAGAGCGAAAGAGAGAGAGAGAGAGAGATGGCGTGATGGCTGGGCAACAGAGCTGCACACAGCTCTACAATATAAGTAATGGCACGAACCACAAGGTTAGAGATCTTAGTTGATTCATATCATTATGAAACTGTGGTAGGACAAACTACAGCAGGTAATAAAACGAAAACTCTGCAGTGGCGAATACAGGCCACGCGCCGGGTTATGCATCACCCCTCCTTCATTCGTTTTAACCCTGCAAAACAGAAAGTCTTCCTTGCGAGGGACCTATGTTGCCATGGACCCACAAGCTCACGACTGCACCACGGTGACTGCACAGTCACAGTGTCCTCTCACTTCTGCTGACTCCGATGCAACCAGAAGCTGTCCCTTGATTTGATTTAGTCCTCTCCGTTAAGTTGCTGGGGTCAGCTCCGCTCCCAGTCTATTCAGTCTCAGCAAGAGGCTGGAGCTGCAATGACAACAGCATGGCGCCGCAGGATTGAAAGACGGTGCCAACTTGCCAAGGAAGAAGTTGTGGGCATGTGCTGGCCAAAGTGCAGAATTACTCTTACAAGTTATTGAAATAGAAGGAATAACGGACACAGAACAAATGCTTTGCCTTGCCTTAAAACATGTGGCTCTAGACATTCCAGTCATGCTGCATGACTCTTAAAACTCAAATTTTTAATATGTTATATAGTTTTATATTTCATTCTAAAGTGCATTGAAACAATATGAGCCCCTTTTTTTCTCGCAGTACTTCGCTTTGACCATGCAGCACATGGTTATTAATGAAATCTGCATGCGTCTGCACGTGGGCATGTGCCTGTTCTGCCCGTAAAGCTCCCTGGCCGCCTCGCTGTCCTGTGGCTACTCACTCTTATCCTGCCTGTCTCCATGTGACGTCTGATCTCCCAGACCGCTGCGTCACAGTAAGGTGCTCAGCTGTCGCCCTCGCGGGATGCCTGACTGGCTCACGCTAATCTCTCCACGCTGAGCTAAATTTATGCACGCACGCGTGCGCGCACGCACACACGATTCTCTCCCTTTATAGAATTACAGAGACGTATCCTAATTTCTGAATTTTTGGTTTTCCTGGACTGAAGCTCCTACCTCAACTAAAGCCTCATGTCCACACTGGTTGGAGCTGAATTATAATTGATAAAAACCATCCATAAAATATATTTTTTCTCTCCAGAGGTTGTAGATTGTGTATCCAGTGGATGGATCAACAATACAGATTTTTTTTTCTTCCCCAATGAGATCAAATTTCTCTTTGACAATACTACTGCCCACTGCTGCACCAGGTGACGGAATGATAGATGGCAAGCTGCATTTAATGACCCGTGAGATATGGTCAACTCAGCCAGAATGACATAGAGACCTTAAGAGACCCCATACCTGCAGACCTGCACCAAGTCATTCTGTCCTCTTCCCTGTGGGTTGCTGGCGGCGAGACACACCTATGAAGCACCATTAGGATTTATACGACCGGGAGCAGGAGTGAAAACACAGTAAATTCTGCTGACACGGCACCTTTTTGCTGAGGGACCAGGGCCAAGAGCGGCTGCACACTTGTTACACCCGAGGCCTGTACATGGTATATTCATACAAACATGTTTGTGCGAAAAATATATTTTTTTATGTTCACAAAGTGTAACCCTGTTAGGACGTAATTTATAAGACTTATCACTTAAATTTATGTATAACATACTTCCCAACTCTGTGATTTGCTGTTCAGAGTATTTACTTTACAGTGAAAGTTTGATGAGCTAAACTTGTTATCAGTGGAGTTACGATGACGATTTAAAGCAGTGGCCTTACTCATTAAATACACAGCGTTTACTGTGATAATAACGCCAATGCTTGTTCTCCCTGAGGCTTAATCAGCAGAGTATTATATCTTATTAAAAAGGAAATTGTATATTTTTCTGACGCTAGCAGTGGCCCTCGTTTTTCTAAAGTGGGGCGCGGCCTCCAACACTGCAAGACACTGACAAAGTTAATATAAAAGGGCAAGATACTGTCTTTTAGTACTTTTGTATTTTACTTTGGATGAACACACTGTCCATGTCACCTGTTCCACTTGACCATGGATGGATTGGACTGTGTGTTTGTTGTGAGGGATAACGAGGGGGATGCTGTTATTTGGGGGAAAAAGAGCAGGACTGGCGGGCTTATCCAACTCTCAGCCACTGATCTGTTGGATTTGCACTGGCAGAGGGTAAACCCCGCTAAAACCTGCCCTGTGTTGTGTGTTCGAGCGCGTGCAGCCCACGTGCTTTGCTCGGCGAGAGCAGCGTTGCTCCCTGGTTAGGATTATTCCTCTGGGGAATAGGCTGAGTCACGCTATAGAAGAGACTAGACAGATAGAGACACACAGACAGGAGGGAGCTGGATGGAGTTTGCAACGATGGTGACACTGACAAAGAAAGAGGTTATGAGCAGTTTGATCTCCACTGTTCTCTGACAGTGATGAACACTGACCTCTTCTGCAGCTCACCCCTCAGGATAATGAAGATCCATCTCTCTATTTACTGACCGCAGGGCAAATAAAGAAGACTCATGCATGTGTGAGTCACTGCTATAAGTGGTTGTACAGTTTACTGTTAAGACCACAATGTAGTATTTTTTTTTGTGACATTCATGCACCAGAGGCACTTTGTGTGTCCTTTTAGTTTCACCTTATTTCCTTTCTTTGCATCTGTCACTGTCTCTTTCTCGTTTTACTTTGACCTTTTATATTTTTCTTTCTCCAACTTTCCTTTTTTTGTAGCAAACTAAACTTTTTTTTTTTCAATCAAATGGAAACTAGAAACACACACCATCTGCTCCCCGACTTGAATCTAGTGTAGTGACACACCAGAAGGAACAGTCAGGAGTTTGTGGTACAGGGACAGGAAACAGAATAATTGAATCTCATTATCTTTAATATTCAGGCTATTAGCAGCTCCTTTGTGGCTTTTTCCAAATGAGGTTAACCCACTTTGTGATGTATTTTCATCTGGTCTGATGCTAAATTTATCTTGAAATGTGGGAAGGGAGTTTACTTTCTGCGTTGTCGACATTCAGCTGACGTTCTCGTTCAGAGCCACTGGTGCAGTGTCTGTTCCAAACATGAACTACTATCTCATTAACAGTTCGATATTTTATTCAATCATCTATTTATAATCTTGTAATTTCTCATGTCACTGCTGTGTTATGATATTAATTAATTAATTAATGGTCATTTTGTGGGGGTATAATTTGTGACGTTGTTGAACTGTACTGGCTTCATTCTAACCCCAGTATTTTGTCCATTCCATTTATATGAAGTGAGGTTTTTGATCCATTGTAGGAAAGAGGGGAAAATGGTGTCACAGGAAGGCCACTGCTGCCAAGTCTTTGCCATACTCCTACTCTACAAAATCTGGAATTAATTTGCATATCTCTCCAAAAAACTATTTTTTTCACCAGGAGACACTGACAGAGAGCGAACCATTAGCCACCATTCGGATGCAAAATCTTTGCATTTGAGCTCTTCTTTTGCTCCGTGTCTTTAAGGTGGTGTTGGTGCGGTGGAATGAGCCCTTCCAGAAACTGGCCACCTGTGACACAGATGGAGGGATCTTTGTTTGGATCCAGTACGAGGGACGCTGGTCTGTGGAGCTGGTCAATGACCGTGGAGCTCAGGTGAGTGATTAAACATTGATGATTAAAAATGCATTTTTACTCAAAATATTTTGTTATGTGCTTTGCACAGAACATGGAAAGTTTTTTAAGGAAGGAAATTCATGAAATCGTATTGGGTGAAATATAGTAGAAGCACAATATACAACCGAAATTGGACCAAAACACAGCGTAACAATAATTATTTAAACATAAAAGTTGTAATTTACATGGAATAGGAAAGATAAGGCACTTTATTCTTGCACCACATTTTGAATGACTGAGCTGCTTGTGTTTAAAATTTTACTCGCTGATTTAAAAAAAAAAAAACTCCCAGGAAATGTGTGATGCGTTGCTTCATCGATCAATCACTGTAACCTGCTGAACTGAGTCTGACGCAGTCTGACACCTTATCTTTTTCTGATCAATCTAGTTGGTGGATGACAGTCTAAACAACCGCCGCACTCTTCATACACATGTAGTGATCTATACAGACCTCAGCAGAGGCAATCCCAATTTAAATTTAAGCAGTATTAACCATGTACAGGAATACACGTATTTACATTTCTGTTAATACTGGGATAAAACTATGCATTTCAAATTAACAAGACCAAGTGTCAAGCGTAAAGGCCTCACTAGTGGCTCCTAGAGGTCGCGCCCCTCCTTGCATCCCAGTGCTGCTAGTGAGAGTAGCCATGCAAATAAACATGCTTGTCTCACCCATCCTCTAAATTCTTACCCACAGCTCAAGGTGCCATGTATATATGTGTTGTGTGATGTCTGCTAATTCTTCTATTTTTTAATAAACCTAATAAGCTGTCATAAAAAATATTTCATTCTTTACCTGCGTGTCTTGTCCCCTGTAGGTGAGTGACTTCACCTGGTCCCATGACGGCACCCAGGCTCTCATCTCCTACCGGGATGGCTTTGTCCTGGTGGGATCGGTTAGCGGGCAGAGACACTGGTCCTCCGAGATCAACCTGGAAAGCCAGATAACCTGTGGTATATGGACCCCTGATGACCAGCAGGTAAAACACGCACGCACACACAGAGAGAGAGAGAGAGAATTGTGATGGGTCCAATGTTTCCCTCAAGCAATGTCATCTTATGAATGTCAATAAATGTAAAGGTTTTAGGTTTCGATTTTCCACGTAGACTTGTCATTCTGAAGGCAGACAGGCCCTGAGGGAGATCGGGTGTGAGTGACAGTGAGCATTGTCTGCCTTGAATGTGTTGTGATTTTTGTAAGGCTTTGTTTTTGCTTTCACGCTGTTACATTGTCAGTTCAGGTTGGACTTTCAGTGTGTCTCTGTCTTTGTTCATCACCTTCATCTCTTTTATATATATTTCTCCAAGTTCTTTTCCTGTGATATGCTTTTATCTTTTTTTTTAACTCTTGTCTGTCATCTCCTTTCCTTTTTCTAAGCATACATAACTCCATTTTTGCCTGTTTATCTGTCCTAGTTAATTTTCTCTCTCTCTCTCTCTCTCTCCTCCTCCTCCTCCTCCCTAACAACCCCTTTCTGTTTCCGTCCCAGGTGTTGTTTGGTACTGCAGATGGACAGGTGATAGTGATGGACTGCCACGGGCGCATGCTGGCCCACATACTGCTGCATGAATCGGACGGCATCGTCAGCATGTCCTGGAACTACCCCAGTTTTCTGGTGGAGGACAGCAGTGAGAGCGACACGGACTCTGACGACTTCTCCCCACCACAAGGTTTCACTGCTCAGTTTGATTTTAATGGTGGACTTGTAATTATGATCCATTCACAGCACACACCAGGGACTTTTGTTGCATGTCACACCCCCCGCTGCCCCTATTTCCCGTCTGCCATTTTGTCTGCTGCTCACTTTACTTTGTCTAGCCAGTTCACTCACAGTTCAAGTTCAGTTTTTCTTTGTTAGAGTGTATGTCACTAGATCCATCATGTGCAGCAACCTCTGTATATTCAAGCAAACAATCACCACCTCTACCTGGTTAACCTGGAAAAGAAAGTGTGTTAATTATATACAAAAATAAAAAATACAAAATCCCCAGGACTCAAATAAAATAAACTTACCTGCTGTGTCAAGGATGTATCCCTGGTAGTTGAGTGTGATGCCAGTGGACTATCTTTAGAATTAGGGCCTGCCCTCTTTACAGCTCAGTCTACAACTTGGATTCAAAAATAACTAACTTATATATAGATTTGCTTATTTTTGTCGTTTGTCGTGGTACACTGAGATGTGAGCATCCACACAGGGGAAGCGTTGCATATAGTTTGACTTCCCCACTCTCCTGCTGCTCTGTGTGTACACCAGCCCATGTATGGACCCAAGTTTTATTGGCTCCTGTTTTGTCTTTTTATATCCTCTTCTCTTCGCCTTAATTACTCCCAGTTGCTACAGCTGTACTGGTGAGTGTCTGTCCTCGTCCCACTGTGATTTCTTTTCTCTTTTTTTTTCCTTCTTACACTGTGGCCAAGTAGTAAAGCTGAAAAGTGCTTGCCTTGGCTAGAACACTGATTATGCTCTAACTCACTAATTAATCCAGTCAATAGTAATTGATCAGGCCTGATAGAAATGATCTCTCAAGTCAACAGCCACAGACCGAGACACCAGGCAGCCTTTTCCTCCGCCTGCCAGATCTCTCTGTCATGAAATATGATGATGACCTATCATCACTGCACAGCACAGCACAACAAACTACTTTACAGCAGTATCATAGATATGATTCGATGCAACAACACCCATCGCAAATTGATTACTCTAGGGATTTAGTTACTGATTTTGAGCTGAGAGTCAAGCAGAGGTGGATTATTTTTTTCAATCATTCCAGGACTATGTGAAAGAACAGACAAGATTTTTTTTTTTTTAATGCAAATCACATGGGTCGCTGTGCGAAGGTGTGTTATTTATAGCACTTTGACGGAGAATGGCACTTGTTTGCAGCAGTGAAATGTGCTGAGTTTGTTTTAGTGCCGTTGTGTGTTCTTGTGAATAGGACGCACTGAAAATGAATCACAACTGTCAGGATGTGGGCCTGTCTCCCATAATTGCCCTCGACTACAATAAACGCACACAGTCTCACAAACACACACACATACGTGGCGATACATGCACGCACTTACGCACGGCAAACGCACGCACGCAGTCTTCCTCGCTTCCAGTCTGTTTTTATGGCCCACTCTGGGAGTGAATATTGATCTCCCAATCCTCTGTAGGATACCAGTATGATGCCTCATTCATGGCTGCAGCAGCTCACAATTCTTCTCACTGCCAATTATTTACTCCATTACTCTTTCATTGATGAAATGACAGGAAATCATCCATCACAGTTTTCTAAAGCCGGCAGGGATGCCATCAAAATGCTTTATTAAAATAGTTGGTAAATAATTGATTTATTAATTGATAAATCGGTCTTGTTACTTACGCTCTCTGTATATTGCTATATAAATTTAAATCCCCAGGATTTTAATTACTGGTGTGTATAATTTTACCTCTAGTCCACCTTTCGTGAACATTTATCGTCACACCATCAGAACCACATTACTTCAGAGTACAAACATGGGAGTCAGAGCAGCTGTCTGTTCCCTCATTGTGTTTCTCCAAAACTGAGATGTTTGCGCTGTCCTTTGTCTCTTCTCAGTGCACAACCAGAAGCCACTGCTGACAGTAAGCTTCACCTCTGGTGACATCAGCCTGATGAACAACTACGATGACCTCTCCCCCACCCTCATCCACACCAATCTAAAGGGTGGGTTGGTCTCTTATCATTATTTATACTGTTGAGCATTGTAGCAACTTTGTCTCATTTGTCTCATCGTTTCTCTCACGTACTTCATACCAATAACACATGATGTCTCGATGGGCTGCATATGTTAATGTTGATAACATCATGAGTACCTTTTCTTGTTGTCCTGTGCTGTAGATGTGGTGGTCCAGTGGTGCTCACAGGGGGACCTCCTTGCCGTGGCAGGGATGGAGAGGACGCTCCTCTCCACTGACCCCTCCTGTCCTCCCCCCACCAGGAACGCCATTGTCAAGTTCTTCAACGTTCAGGGTGAACATATCTACACACTGGACACGCCAGCACAGGTGATCATCTACTGGAGTCAAACCTGGTTTTAAAGATCTCAATGACTGGACTCTTCTTCTGTGCATATCTAAAGACTAAAAGCTGCCAATTGGCTTTCATCCTAGGAAAAATATATTTCATCCTTCACTTTGATAAGATTCTTTGTAAATGACCAGTAAATTATTTGATAGATTACAGTAAGTGTCAAAGATAAATGACTTGTTTGGATAATAGATTGACGTTGGTAAGGTATGGAAATATGACAGATTACACACCTGGACAATTTGGCCAAGATAATGACATTTCCACGCATAGATAATTCTTTAAAATTGTTTGTACTGACATTCAAGACGTCTGACGAGAGAATAATTCAGACTAAAACAGATTTGAGGGTACTGTGGGCATTACCAAGGTCTGTCCAGCAGTGTACCATACACTTGCACATTCTCTCATCTTTTTGTAAGTGATATTGAAGAAGACTGCTGTCCTCAGAAATCACTCTTGAGAAATGTGCTCTAGCAAAGCCTTTTTTATCGCAGCCGTAACTGTCAAAAAAAATAACATTCACCCATTTTTAATGTTTAACATTAACCTCATGAAAAGATGCAGTGCACTCTCTAATGCATCTGCTCCATTATCTTGCAGCGCCCGATCACGACGCTGTGCTGGGGTCACCGGGACTCCCGTCTGTTCTTGGCGTGTGGCCCGGCGCTTTACGCGGTGCGAGTGGAGCACCGCGTAGCCGGCCTGCAGCTACTCTGCCAGCAGGGCATCGCCACAGCGGTGAAGGAGGAGAAAGATATTGCCAAGCTCACTATGCCTTCCCGCCTATGTTCTTACGTCACTGCCGCTTTCATCCCCACCATAAAGGTAACACAAGGCAGGAGGTTGTGAAGTCATTACAACCATAAAAATAAATGTGCAGAACCTTCCAGGAATGGTGCTCGATAAATACTGATGCTGTCATAGATGTCACCCTCTGAGACATGAGATGACCAAGATGAACATCCTCTGTGAAAAGGACACATGCAAATTGACAGTCAGACTAGCTGATAAAGTGTAGCTTAGCATCAAGTAGCAAAACACTTGAAATGAAATAATCGTGATAATAGCAAAGATTTTCAACTACACTTTCTCTTCCAGCCCCCCATCCCAGATCCCAACAACATGCGCGACTTTGTGAGCTATCCAACCGCTGGGAACGAGCGTCTGCACTGCACCATGAAGCGCACGGAGGACAACCCTGAGGTGGGGGGACCCTGTTACACTCTGTACCTGGAGTACCTCGGGGGTCTGGTGCCCATCCTCAAGGGCAGACGGATAAGCAAACTGCGTCCAGAGTTTGTCATCATGGACCCCAAGACCGACGGGAAGACAGGTAAAATTGAGCTTCCTTCAGATTAGTAACCTAACAGATCATGATGACCTGACATGTTTTCTAATTAGTGTCTAATCCAACCAGTAAGAACTGGGACATTTAATTCTGCTGTCTATTTATTCCTGAATATTTTAAATGATGAATGTTTTCCTCACAGACACATTCGTCTGCCCCGTTACTTTTCGAGTTATTTGAGCTTCTCGAGTTGGTGCTCAGTCAGTTAGTATGTTTTAGTCTCATAGGGTAGATTGGGCCCGTGTTGATTAAAAGCTGTTTAACGGGGGGTTCTGATGGCACCCGGGTTCCTCATAAATCAAACTGCCCTCTCTCCATGCAGTGATAAATATAAGTCAGCCGCGAAATGGTTCCAGCCCATTCACACTTTAATGACCATCAAATAAATTAGCTTGGCCTAAACCAGAGGAGCAGTGGTTCACAAACCCCACATGAATAAGGAGAAGAATGACTGAAACAATGGTTTAAAGTTTAACCTGAGAACTGGACATTGATAATAACCCATTTGCTCAAAAGTAACTAGTTTTTCCAACCATCCTATTTTTTCTCCTTAGATGAGATATACGGCAACAGTCTCATATCTGCCATGATCGACAGCTGCAACTGCTCAGACTCCAGTGACATCGAGCTGAGCGACGACTGGGTCGGCAAGAAATCTCCAAAGATATCCAGGGGCAGCAAATCCCCCAAATTACCCAGGTAACCATACGATTGACCCGTGTGTACTGCAGGATTTCATCCATAACTAATATTTCCTTTTTTAATGTGGAGAAAACCCCAATAGCAGTGAGCATACCACGTGAAACAGCTGGTCTGAAAGTCTCCCCACATATGGGATCCAAGAAGTTTTTGTTGTGTTTCCCAGTTATTTAGTTTTTGTGTTTAAAAATTTCAGTATTCTTCTGTGAAAGGAGGGTACCAAAGAATTATTTCATATTTTTTTCATAGCTGTTTCTTCACCCTACAACATAAAAACATTAGAATAAACCATTAAATTATGTTTTAATACATTTGAGTACTTTATAAGTTTAATTGTGCATAAATTGAAGAAATAGTGTGGCATCCCAGCCCTTAGCTATTATTGAAAATCTTAACCTTCTCATATCAACCCTTTGCATCAATGATGCATTTGAATGGACATTTTTATTTTTTGTTTATGCTTTCGCTGCATGCCTAAACTTAATTTTTTTATTTGCTACCTTCTCTGTAGAGACTTAGTTTGTCCCTTTACCAACAGGATCAACATTGATCCCAGAAAATCGCCCAAACTGTCCCGTACTACACAGGAGATCTCCAGGTCACCACGGTTACCCATACGGAAGCCCTCGATTGGTTCACCCAGTCTAACACGGAAGGAATTTCCTCTAGATGACATCACTCAGGTAAAAGCAGATTTTTGATGGCGGCGCATTCACTGCATCAAACAGTGGCTGGGTGAGAAGACAGTGATGGGCTCCAAGCCCTTTTTGCTCCACTGCTGCCACCTTTAGATGAGTTATGTCACTGTTGGTCCAGGTGGTGGGGGTTTTGTTGCTTAACAAGAAGCTCATATATAAATGCATGTATGTAATGATTATCTTCTGTTCCTTGCAGCAAAATTACCTAGCTCAGGTCACCTCCAATATTTGGGGAACAAAGTTCAAGATTGTGGGGCTGGCCGCGTTCTTGCCAACTAATCTGGGTGCAGGTAACCGATCAACATGTTTTTCTTTGGCAAAAAAGCTGATGAATAAATTAATAAAAATGTCCTTTTATTTTTCTCTGTCCCTCACCCCTCAGTCATCTATAAGACAAGCCTCCTACATCTGCAGCCCAGACAGATGACCATATACCTGCCAGAGGTGCGTAAGATCTCCATGGACTACATCAATCTGCCCGTCTTCAGCCCGAATGTTTTCAGTGAGGACGAAGATGACCTGCCTGTCACAGGCCCTGCTGGTGGCACTGATGACAACCCTCCCTGCACTGTCAACATCCCCATCGCCCCCATTCATAGTCCTGCCCAGGCCATGTCCCCTGCTCAGAGCATTGGTCTGGTCCAGTCACTCCTAGCCAATCAAAATGTTCAGCTGGACGTCCTCACAAATTCCACCGCAACCCCTGCAGGTGCAGCTGCCGGTGGGTCAGACCAAAGTCAGGACAACATCCTGACGGCCCAGTACACTGTTCCCACCAGGTATTCTAGTCCTGGTCAGGTCATCTTTGGGGGACTGGAAATGAGTCGCCTAATGGTGGGACCACCGCCTGCTCATCATCCATCACAACAACAACAACAACAACAACAACAACAACAACAACCAAATCACTATCATCAACAGCAGCAGCAGCACCAACAACAACAACTACAACACCAACAACAACAAATTCAGCAACAGCAACTCCAACAACAGCAGCAGATGCTCCAGCACCAACATTTACAACAGCACATTCAGCAGCAACTTCAACACATGCAGCAGCAACAACAGCACCAACAGCAGCTCCAGCAGCACATACAGCAACAGCAGCAACTACAACAGCAGCAACAACACATTCAGCAGCAACTACAGCAACAGATGCATCATCAACAGCAATCGCAGCAGCAGCAGCATCAGTTGCAACAGCAGCATCAGATGCAACAGCAGCAGCAGCAGCATCAGATGCAACAGCAGCAGCAGCAGCAGCAACAACAGATGCAACAACAACAACAGCAACAGATGCAACAACAGCAGCAGCATCAGATGCAACAACAACAACATTACCAGATGCAACAACAGCAGCATCACCATCAACTTCAGCAGCAGCTTCAGATTCAAATCCCTGTTCCCTCCCTCTCATCGGGACAGCATTCAGGTGCAGCTGTGCACCAGCTCCAGTCGGGGGCGCTGCAGATCCAGATCCCTCATCCGCCTGCCGATCTAGTGGTCGAGAGAGCATCGGGGGGCGAACATGAGCACCTACTGAAAATCAAAACCACTCGATCGACTCCCCAGCTGGCTGAGGGGGACACGGTGGTGTTCAGTGCCCCTCTGGAGCTCAGCAAGATGAATCCTCCACCCCCCTATCCCGGGACGGTGGCTGCTGCTGTGGCTGCTGCAGCAGCTGCTGCTGCCTCGGCGTCCGCCTCCGCTGCAGCCTCCAATGCCACATCTGCACAAGGAGGGGGCGCCAGTGGGACTCCTCCTCCTGGTGACCTTTGTCTGAAGAAGGGCGAGTTTCCACTCTATCCTTCAGGTCAGCAACAAGCACAGTACCCCACACCACTGGGATATGAAAGGATAACCACATTTGACAGCAGTGGGAATGTGGAGGAAGTATGTCGTCCTCGAACGCGCCTTGTCTGTAATCAGAATGTGTACACACTCCAGGGACCTGGCAGTTCCGCCACTCTCAGGGTCACCTCTTCGTCGTCCTCCTCTTCAGCTGAAAAGAAGATCCAGCTGCCCTATACCTCTGCAACTCTCAACAGACTTACTGCACCTCGCTACTCCATACCCAGCGGAGATCCGCCTCCGTACCCGGACACAGCCAACCAGAACAGCGCTGTTGGCAGGAACCCCGGGCAGAGGCTCGACAGCAGTCTAATCCACGCCACTCTCAGGAGGAACAGCCGAGAGGCTGCTCTCAAAGTTTCCCAGATGCTGGAACCACCTAGACCACTGCCTCCTAAGGCCAAAAATAGTGCACTAGCAGCCTCATTCCAGCAGAGGGTTCCCACAGCCTTATACACCTGCAGTCAGTGTAGCAGTGGATCCAGTGTTGGAGCGACTGCTCCAGGGAGTGCTAATGGGATAGCAGGAGGAACTATCATCAGACAAGACTTCCCTCCCAGGAACGGGGCACCACACAGCACAGTAATCGTTCACTCCAACAGCACCACTCCCCTGGCCTCCCAGTCTTCGTACAACCTGCTGAGCGCCCTTGAAGCATCTGGGAGTGCAGTAGGAGGAGGAAGCAGCAGAGATCGAGCCGATTATGTAAATTCAGCATATTCTGAGGATGAAACACTGAATCAGACTCTGAGGCATCTGGCATTAGGAGGAAATGATGCGTCAGGGTTGATTGTCAAACGCCCACCTCCCTACCAGTGGGACCCAGCTGCCACAGAGGAAGTGTGGGTTCCTCAGGAACGGACGGCCACATTGAACCCCACAGGACCCCACAAGCCACCCCCACTTATTCTTAGCCCAGCTCAGCACTTGGATGTGTCCAGGCTGCCCTTTGTCCTTTCTCCAAAGTCCCCCACTAGCCCCAGTGCTGCATCATTTCAAGCTGCCGCAGCAGCTGCGGGTTACCAAATCTCTCTCCAGTACCCTCCAGCAACTGCCTATTCTGGAGCCCAGCTCCAGCCCATTCCAGGGTCCCCACGCCCCTGCTCCTCCCCAAAAGAAATGGTGGCACCAGTGCCCTTCTCGCAGCAGGATGCAACACTTGTATTACCGCCGGGTTACCCTGCAAATCTGGCGAACCTGGCCTGCTGCCCCCTCCCGCCCATGTATCCAGGAGGAAGCAATTGTTCTGGGCTTCCCATTCCTCCCATTGCTCTTCACACTCCTTGGGGTACCTATAGCGCTTGCCCTCCTATGCCCAGTCCTGCCGTGCCACTCCCACCGAAAGCCTCCCACATGACAGTAGACAAAAATGTTCTTTCCCCTCCTCCCCCTCCCCCTCCTCCTCCACCACCCCCTCCACCGCCACCAGCAGAACTGCAGAACCACGGAGGATTACAAGAGGCCATTGCAGAGGCTGGGGAAGGTTTTCAAGAGGTGCTCTCCTTGACTGAGAGCCCTGTGCCACAGCGGTCTGAGAAGTTCAGCAAGAAGAACCGCAAGCGGGGGGATGGTCGGGCCGACGAAGCCAACGTGCCACCACTGGCCGAAGGGAGCAAGCCAAAGAAGGAGGGCAGAGCTCTGGGCGATTTTAACTCTCTCATCTCCAGTCCGCGGCTGGGAGGGAGGGACAAGAAGAAGCTGAAGGGACAGAAAGAGCAGCAGCTGAAGCCTAAGAAGTTGAGCAAGGCTACTGCCAACAGTGAGTTCCAAGACAGTTCGGAAAGCGAGCCAGAGCTGTTCATCAGCGGGGATGAGCTGCTCAATCAGTGCCAGAGTGGCAAGAAAGGCTGGAAGAGTAAGAGGAACCTGAGGGCTGCCAGTGAACTCGACGAGTTCAAGTGCCGAAAGGCCAATGAGAAGGAGGACCGGGGGCTGGGCAGCCAGGGGTTTGTGTATGTCATGGCCAACAAGCAGCCACTGTGGAATGAGGCCACGCAGGTCTACCAGCTGGACTTTGGTGGGCGCGTCACCCAGGAGTCTGCGAAAAACTTTCAAATTGAACTGGAGGGCAGACAGGTAGGAGAAATAGCACTCACTGCATGTTATTCTCATATTGTAAGTATTGTTTGACAAAGTGTCACTGAGAGAACCTTCTTTGCCTTTAGTCTGTATGAACTTTTTTTGTTTTTCTACACAGGTGATGCAGTTTGGTAGAATTGATGGCAATGCCTACATCCTGGATTTCCAGTATCCCTTCTCTGCTGTCCAGGCCTTTGCGGTGGCTTTAGCCAATGTCACTCAACGCCTCAAATGAGACGACCCATCCCTACGTACCCTGAGATATATGTTGGACTTTAAATGCAATCTGTTGAAGGGGCACAGTTGTTTCATTTGAGATTAATAATCTTTGATTTCGGAGAGAAGAGCATTGTCCGCCCCGGTCATAGAAAAGAGATACAATCATGCTGCACTACACAATGCTGCCACTAGAGTTGGTGCAATAAGCATTGACTGCATTTTGCCAAGGATGCCCTCAGATTTTCTCCATTCGGGAGTCGGCGGCACCTCGCGTACTTGTAGGGCCAAAGAGCTGAGCTTTGGTAATCATCATGCAAAATAAATGCTGCTTTAGCTAGAAGAAGCTTGTAGACTTAAGTACCGATAGGTTGACTGAGAGAAGAATTGTCACGGTGCAGTTTTCAACAGAGGCAGCAGTAATACTTGAAAACCACTCTGGAGATCAAAGATGTTTTTTTTTTGTGTGTGTTTTTTCTCCCAGAGCGTACAGGTACTACTGGGCACTGAAATCCATTGCTGTACAAAACTTCAGTGAAACAGTTACCACTTTATTATATTGCTTTTGCTTTTAGGATGTTATTAAATGACTAAACATTCTAGAAGGTAGGAGGGACTTTTTTTTTTCTGTCGCTATCAGCCATTCCTACTGCTCCCATCTATCTCGGCTGGAATTGAGGCTTAGGTATATGCATCATTTAGGAGCACTACTAAGAGTTCACACTTGTCACTTGATGTGAAAGGTGCGTCACTGTTACAAACTTTGGGAGGTTGAGGAGTAAAATATGTCCCAGGTGACCTGCAGTCTTTTCCACGTGTTTTCCCTTGGGACTTTGAAGGAAGAAGAAAAATGTTACTCCGCTACGTGGATTAATTTATATGTACATTTTGTTGTTTATCTTTTCAGATATCATTTTTTTTAACATTATCATCATTGTTTGTGAGACACAAGCTCCATACCCTGTCAACACAGATTTCAACTTACCTGCTTTATTTGGGAGACTTGAGTTTGAATATTGCAGAGTAGTCTGGATTATTGAGGGGGGAGCAGCGTACAGAATAGCTTTGACCGACATATCCTGTACTTGAGTGAAGTATCTACATACGGTGACACGGGCGCCAAAAGAGGTCACCATTGGCCGAGATGGAACAACTTAACGTCTGGGACGGAGAGATTTGTCACCTGCTTTCACTTCTGTGAAGTGAGTATGTAGTCGGGGGGAGGGAGGGAGGGAGGGAGGGAAGGCTATCTTTGCTCTTAAAGATCACACTTAACATGTAAGCAAGGTACAGGAAATATTTTTGTATATTTCACCTATGCCATTTCATACCCTTTACAGAAGTCATGTAAATACAGTCATGTGTAAATGTTGTGGGGACTGCGGTGACTTTGACAGACGTCTCTTCTTGCACCTGTCTCCGATCGTGTTCTTCGTGTAACTTCAGGTGTGGAGCGAAGCTGTAGTACTGTTTTAACTCGACGGCTACAACCACAGAGGAAAAAAGTTGTAAAGCTGAAATCATTGTCACTGAATCTTTAAAGTCAGAACTGCAATGAAGGATGAAGCTAATGAAATCTGATCATTTTAATAAGCTGACACTGAAATCTGAAAAGCTGGTTTATTTTTTATTTTATTTTTCTTTCAGGCGGTGAAGCTTGTGTTCGTGTTAAAGTAAGGACGGAGCAGGGCCATCTGATAGGAGTCTGGGCAACAGGCACATTTGCAAAAGTCTGCAATGGGTTTTTATTTGTAAAAGACAGTAGACAAAATCACTCAAAAATGGCAGTAATATTTAGGCTTAGTAACATTAGGTCGATGTGTTGGGGTCACCTGAAATATCTGTGCCAAAATATGCATTTGGTAAAATTTAGAGTTGGAAAAAATGCTCTGCTTTGTTCTCTGGGTTTATGAGATTATTTCATACTTAAATGTGATCTGCCCACATCACAGCGAGATGCATGTCCGTCGAAGGAGGGTTGAAAGGATCGAGATTAAAAGGAAGATCTCTACTGATCCTAAAAGATTTAAAAATTTAAAAAAATAAATGAAATAAAAACATAAGCATGGCGTTAAGAGAAAATATCCACCTTTTTGTGTTAGTTGTGCAATATTTCGTTTTGGGGAGAAAGAGGAAAAAAAAATCATTCGTCATCACTTTTGACCACAGTTTGATACCGTTCTTTTTGTTCAGCATTTCAATTGCTGGTCTGTATATTTTATTTATGAGATTATTTCCTAAAGGAGATATAGTAACTATACATACTGTATATTGTGGGGTTTTTCTGAACATTTCTTTGTGCTGATAAAAAGTTTGTTACAAGTGAAGCCCAAGTTGTGAGATTGGAATGTGGGGTGGGGTCGTCGGGGAAGGGGAAGGGGCAGATGCTCTGTTTCGTGAGGTTTGCATTGGCTGGAAAAGATGTGAATGAGCAAGTGCCCAGTTTAGTGTAGCTGGTAGACTAGTCGCGTAGAGTGTAACTGTCAAGTCGAGGTGTGTCTGTAATCAACCGTGCAGTCGACCGATCCCATCAGTGTTAAATCGATCTCCAAACGTGTGTGTGGACATGGCTTCTTCTACATACACACACACCACTCACAAAGGTTCCCAAGTGTAATCCACCGAGTTCGTGTTCAAAAATCGCCTATGGACTTTAGGTCAAGGATTCACTTTAAAAACTGATTTTATGAGACGGCTTGTTGTAGATACTGTAGGATTTTACCTTTTCTTTAGAAAAGACGACGTGCTTTGTATTTGTAGATGTAGACTTTAAATGACAAAAAACACAAAAAATCTCGAGTCTGATTTGGTGACTGAACGTGTATAGTGAATGGATAGTAAGGCATGCCATGTAAATTATTTTATAATTGTATATGTCACGCATCTTTTGAATAAAACGTCATTGTTTCAGAAAAAAAAAAAAAAACGTTTCATCACTATATTCAGTATTGCTGCTTGACTTCAGACGTGGCCTTGTCCAAACCTCTGAGACATTTTTTTTTGTGTTTTTATATGTTTTTTTATTCTTTTATGTTGTGGTCTAACAACTTTTGTGAAACACTTTTGCTCTGTGAAAAAAACTGTAGTACAATTTTCTTTGTCATAGCAGGAAAAGCACCGTGGAACCAACACTGAGAATAAATCACAACAGTCACATGAAGTCATTAATAAGTTACTTCTTCTGCCAATCCACTCTACATGATGAAAGGAAAACCCTCAATCGGTTGTTGGAAGTCGACTCCCCTACTTTGACAAACCAGGAACAGGCAGGTCCTATAGGATTATTTGCTGAAGTGTCATGATGTCAATCGACTGTGTGGGTCTTGTATTATGGTCTGTGGCTAAACTCTGCCGAGGTGTTACAGTCAAACCAGGCCCTTGATAATCACACGGACACAGGAAACGCATCGGGTGTCTCTGTCCGCGGTGCTGAACTATCATCACGTGACCCCGCCCCCTCTTTTTCTTTTTTATAACACCGTGCCCTCCCTCCCCCTTCTCTGAACCGACACAAACACAAAAAGAACAGCTTCGGCCGCACTTTCGATGAAAACGACGTGACAATACGGAACGCATCACTGAGCTGTTCTCTCTTCCCCCTAAAAAAAAAGAAAAAAGAAAAAGGCCGCGGATTGTTTTTTTTCCTCCATCGCCATTTTCCCCCTCCCCCTCCTCCTCCTCCTCCTCCTCCCAGCCGCCAGACGGCTCCGGCGTGTGTGTGTGTGAGAGAGAGAGATCATCATGGACACCGACTACCCGTCCGGCCTGGAGAACCCTCTGTACAGCGAGCTGAAGCTCTTCTGCAGGAGGCTCCAGGAGGCCTACGGCGAGCTGAAGGAGGACCTGACTCCTTACCGCGATGAGCGCTTCTACAGGTGAGATGTTCGGCTTCGCGTGCTCCAGATTACAACGACACTATTCGGATCTCAATGATGGCTGATTTAAAAATAGAATTTAATATACTATATTATCCATATAAATGTGAGGAATCGTGCTCTATTGGTTTGTATTCCGTTTGCTTTGCATCATAGACGGAACAGGCGATGCATAGAATCATGTCAGAAAATATTCGGGGGAAAGGTGGGTGAAGACACGTGCCGTCTTATCAAATATATATTCCAACATCTTTTTGGCTAATGTCACAATTTCAAACACAGCATGAGGCCTTCGTCTATGTCATATAGGCAACAGGTGTTGTCTCGTGGACGAGCATGTGTGCGTCTGCGGTTGATGGTGGTTTTAACGCCTCAGTGCTGCATTGTTTTATAATATAGATGATGTCTTTCACACTGTAGGATAAAAAAAAAATAAAGAAAAGGAAAGATGTCTGGTAGAGAGGACTCAGTTCATCAGAAATTGAAAAGTCGACGTTGATATGCGATGGAGTCGTGAGATATACGCATGCGCAAAACTTCTCACACACAAAGGATGTTCAGCCCCACACAGATGATACCCGTCACCAACAACAGTCATGGAGGGGCCACTGAGCCAGGCGCAGGCTTTGGGGGCCAGGGGGCTATGGTGTATAGGGAGAGAGGGAGGGGATTATTACAAACAATCAAAAATGACTGGGCTACGAAGTGACACAAAGTAACTTATCACAAAGACATAAAATGAGCACAGAGGCGAACCCAGGTCAACAGACAGCAGCAAATGATAAAGACACACAGCCATATTGTAGTTATGCTTCTCTTTGAATCTTAGTGTGAAGAGGGAAGGGGTTATCTCTGCCATATACACGGGTCAAAATCACTACAAAGGGCCTTTGAGACTTGCTATTTCCTTCCTAATAGATTTTCCATTAGACTGTTAGAAATGGATGTTGGTCAAGATTCTGCACTTTTTAAAATTTTTTTTTTTTTACAAATTCAAAGATAATGTATACGAGCAAATTAAAAGTAGGATGAATACATTTTCATTGCATAGCGATTATAAAATGTACATTTTCAGGAAGAGGTTTTGTCCCTTGCTCAACAATTTATGTGAGTTAATGGGAAAAAGTTTTTGATAATGATGGAATTACAAAAAAATATTTTGTTTCCCTGTAAAATCAGCGATAGTTGCACTTACTTTTCTAGCTAAAATCTAACAACAGATATATTTAGTCTTTCAAACTTTCAAACAATACAGTGTGGTCCTATTTGTTATAGCTAAGAAATCACACAAAAGGCTTTTCTAAATTGAGTTTTCATTTTCATAAAACTTGGAAGATGACAGGGTGGAAAAAAGCTTTGATAAACTAGGGAAAAAAAAGATTTATTTTATAACAGGAAACCATTAGACATTAGAAAGAGTTATGTCTGAATGATCTCGATTAATTAAACGCCATCTTCAGAACATTGCCACAATACATCACTCCAACCATGTCTTCGACATTTAAAACGGCCGTTGACTAAATATAATAGTCTCAGCCCCATGTATATATATATATATATATATATATATATATATATATATATATATATATATATGTGTGTGTGTATATATATATATGTGTGTGTGTGTGTATATATATATATGTGTGTCGAACTAATGTAGAACATATATTAACATATCACTGCTTCATAGCCCAGGGACAAACGTATAACTGGGAGGAGGGAGTGGTTCCTCCCATCTCCCCTATTCTCACGTTCCCTTCCCTCCTTCCGCCTCCTCGCCGGGGTACCACGTGACCTCCACCCACGCCCCGCCCATTCCACGTGACGTGGCATTCCGGCGTTGTCGCAGGCTGATGTGCGAACGCGGATGTTGGTCGTGGATCATTCACTACGGATAAAAACCCTTTAACGCTTCTTCCCCCTCCCCCCCCTCGCCGACAGAAATGGAGCAGTAAGTCATTTGAGATGTGTTCGCAGGAGACAGCCGACGCGCGTGACGAGGTTTCTTCAAAGTAAAACATCTGTTACTTGCTAGCGTGAAGTAGCACGGGAGCTAGCAGTGTTGACATATCCGCACCTGTGGTGTGACGGGCGTTAGGGCACAAACCCGCCGAGTTTTGTTTTTTTTAAATGTCCTCCTGCTTTCTTCTCGTAGCCCCTGTGTGTCGAAGCTAGCGTGTGTTGACCCCCCTCACGAGTGTCTGTCTCCCCGTGGCAGACTGGCCCCTATGCGGCTCTACACCCTGTCCAAACGACTGTTCGTCTTGGTGTTCGTGGTGTTCCTGGTATGCTTCGGCCTCACAGTCTTCATCGGGATTGCAGGTAGGCCCGATGGACATTACTGCAACACACACACACACACACACACACACACACACACACGAGCTGGGAGTCTGTCTTGCACAAGAAGAACATCTGTGGAATTTTATCAAACAAGTGCAGTTGCATCTGTACAGGTGACAGGTGCTTGTTTAACTTTTGAGTTATCCCACCAAAGTTTACAGGCTCTGCGGCACGAGGCAGGACAAGTGAGTGTCGGTGGTGTTTGTGATGCACTTGCCTCCGACTCATTCAAACCTCGCAACTGCAATCTCAGCAGTCACATTATTCTTCTCCCCGTGTGCACGGATGTTTCCTCTACAACCCCATAGTTCGACAACTACTGGTGTACCCAATTTTTGAGGATCATATTTTAGTGAACAAGGGTTTCACCTTTTTCTTGAGCATCGCTTTTAGAAAAAAAAAAAGAGGGTATTTGTCTGTCCTTCATTTTTTCGTAGGTCCCCGGATTATTGCTCAGCAAGAGCACAGCGGCGATCAGTTACTGGCCAAGAATGTCTCCGTGAAGGTAAGATGTGTGTACGTCGGAAAGGAGTTTATTTTCAGACTTTTTTGCAGCTGCCGCACTTTTGAATGATGGGACACGTGTTTATGTTTTGAGAATGTGTTGGACAGAAATACTATGTCTCTGTCTGCATAGTAATTGGATTGTCCTCTTCTGTGTTTTAATGATTATCATTGATAAAAAGGATAATCTGTAATGATTGACATATTGATGATAGAATTCATTGTGTGATTTCAGACTGGGCCCTTCAATCTCGTTTCTCCTCCCCTCACCACCTACAACCAGCAGCTGTGGCTCACCTGTGTGATGCGGGCTGAAAACAGCAATAGTAAGACCAGCCACCGAGCTACAGACGCACCACCACCAGACTGTTTATCTTTTATTATGTTGTAAACACACATGGCTTGTTAATAACGTTGCATTCTTACTGCCCCCTTGCGTCAGTGGGAGACTTCCAGCAGCCTTTAGAGATCAACGTTGAGCTCAAGGGAGTGATGCAGGACGCCAGCGTGATGGACATCAACCACGTGCACCAGAAATCCCGAACGCTGCACTGCGGGACTGTAAGTGTCAATCAGCCGTCCGACCATCTCTCTCTCCAGGTGTACTGGGCCAGTCATTAATCATTTAGTCAGGCAGCAGCGACTGGCACGGCAGTGAGTTCATGAAATGTAATTTGTTAATCAAAATGAGGCTGGAGTGTAGACGTGAGTGCAGGATTGAATTTTATTCATCGCATTAAATGCGCAGATAAGTCAGATTCGTTGACTGACCTGACAGCGAAGCATCCTTTTTTTTGCCTCCTTACAGAAATGTGATGAGATAATTGTGCTCCATCTGGGCTTCCTGAACTACACCCAGTATCAAGTTGTGGTCAGCTTCAAGGGCCTTGAAAATATCACATATGAAATCAAGGTCACGTTTGTGGTAAGCAGTTAAACAAGCTCATTAAATAAAGTTTGATATGTCCTTTTGTCGCTGCATTTGATTAAATTTTTTTTAACGCTCGAGTCGTCTCCTTTTTTTATTCCTCTTCAGTGGAAAATGTATAATCCCACCTTCTCGCAAGTGGAAATCTGGTTCCGGTTTGTCTTCGTGGTGTTGACCTTCATGGTGACGGTAAGAGTACTGGCACTGGATACTTCAGGTCTTCTTCACTGTAAACAAAAGATGCCAAGTCTAAACCAGAAAAACTGAAATTTGCAAATTTATGATGTCTTATCATTTCCCTCTCCATGTTCCAGTGTATGTTTGCTCATTCTCTGAGGAAATTTTCTATGAGAGACTGGGGCATAGAGCAGAAGTGGATGTCCATCCTGCTCCCATTGCTGCTACTATACAATGGTGAGTTTTAATATTCTTTCAATTCTACATTTTACCTATTTAATTTAATGATTATGCAACTTGTATCACATATGCACTCTCTGGTAGTCCCACTGTGGTACGTATTTTGCCATTTACATAAGAATGAATTGTGGGTTTTATGTGTTGCTTATTGGGTTTTGTTGCTTTTGACGTTCAGATCCGTTCTTCCCACTGTCATTCCTGGTGAACAGCTGGTTTCCTGGAATGCTGGATGCGTTCTTTCAGGCTCTGTTCCTTTGTTCTCTGCTGCTCTTCTGGCTCTGTGTTTACCATGGCATCAGAGTCCAGGTGGGTCCAGTTTCATTTACATACCCCATCCCCCTCATTTTTGCTAGTTATTAATCTTATTTCATGTTTTATGTTGTTTCCGCAGGGTGAGAGGAAATTCCTGACATTCTACCTGCCCAAGTTGATCATTGTCGGTCTTCTGTGGCTCTCGGCGGTTACGCTGGGCATTTGGCAAACGTAAGTCTGACCTCGCTGGGCCGCAACTAGCCTGAATCAAACTGCGAATGACAACAAGGAATGAAAAGAATCCGCTCTTTCTTTCTGCATTTTCAGGGTTAATGAACTCCAGGATCCCACCTATCGATATAAAGTGGATATGGTGAACTTCCAGGTAAGACCGTTACCTCTATTGGTGCTCTAAGCAACGTGCTGGTTCATTGACTAACATTTCATCAACCTGAGGGTTGACGGCAGATCTGTGACACTACGGTTAATTTCTCATTTTGGCTGTATATTTTAATCCCTGACGACATTGTTTCAACTTGTTTGGTGGTGTATCGTTATATTCAGCACATCTACAGTTCAATGAAGTCCTATGTTATTTCTCCAGGGCATGAAGGTCTTCTTCCTGATTGTAGTTGCCCTCTACATCCTCTACCTGATTTTCCTGATTGTCAGAGCATGTTCTGAGCTCAAGAACATGCCTTACTCAGGTATAACACCCTTCCGAGCCTCTGCATATGATCAAATATCAATTCTTATTTACTATCATGACACTAATTTGCTGTGTTTTTCAAACACTAGATCTCCGGCTAAAGTTTTTGACAGCGTTAACATTTGTGGTGCTCATTATAAGGTGTGTTTATTGGAAAGGGGGAAGTACCATCTTTGTGATTTAAGATTTATGATGTGTTTGGTTAAATTTGATCTGATTGTTCTTGTTGCTCCTTTTTCCCTCCAGCATGGTCATTCTCTATCTGAGGTTTGGTGCCAAGGCTCTTCAAGACAATTTTGTGGCAGAATTGTCTACTCATTACCAAAACTATATCCTTTTATTTTATTAGATTTTTTCTATACCACAATTTTACTTAAAATATATGTATCCTAACATGTTGTCTTTAATGGTGCATTATTATTCCTTAACTCCAGACATACCAGCTGAATTTTTATCCTTCTATGGCCTACTCAACTTCTACTTGTACACATTAGCATTTGTGTATTCCCCCTCCAAAAATGCCCTTTACGGTAACTTACACAGCACAGCCTATATTGAGTAGAATTTTTTCCCTCTTTTCTGCCGTAGATAATGAACTAATATATGAATGCACCCGTTTTTTTTTACTTTCCCAGACTCTCAGTTGAAGGATAATCCTGCTTTCTCCATGCTAAATGACTCGGACGATGAAGTTATATACGGGTAAGTATATCGGACAACTCATAGCTTCTTTAATTAACCTAGCATTTTTAGATTTTTGCAATGAATTATAAGTTGAAGGGCGGACTTCAGATTGGATAAGTTGTAATGTGCTGATTGGATTTGTGAACTCTTACTTTTTACGGTTTGGCAGGTTATGTACAGGGTGAACGTATGTAAACCCACCGATGTTTCTTTGTTTTTGTGAAGGAGTGATTACGAAGACATGCCTTTGCAAAACGGACGCGCTATCAAAGCAACCACCAAGTACCAGGATGAGACTGACAGTGACTGAATCTCTGACCGCTCCTCACCCCCGTGTCCCCGTTGGAAACTATGAGAAGACATTAAAACAACAATCATGTCTGTGTTGTACATACAGAGTATTGGAATGATATATTGTAAGTGTACATAAATCTATTTTTAAAAAGATATGCTCCATGTCTACTGAATGTACTGTAATTTCACTGAAAGTTGACGCATGTAGCTGCTGTTTTTTTTTTCTCCATTGTTTATGCTTTCAGTCAAATGTACAACAAAACAATTTCTTATTAACTTGAAAACTATTTTTCACAACCTTAGTTAATAATGATCGGGAAAAGTGCTAATATTATTATTATTAATTATTCTGGTTGATGAAATCAATGTTATTTTTCTTGCGTTGTGTTGGACCACTGTTGTCTTTCTATACTTCTACTGTGTTGTCTTTGCCATTCCTTTCTGCTCTCCGACTGTCTGAGAATAATAGCAGTGTTGGCTGTAGACAACTTCTCCTTGTCCTCAGATGTGTTTTATTTTAAACGCAGAGAGAACTTTAACTGGAGGAAGGTTACTACTGATCTCCCACACTGCTCTCTTTTCTCAGAAAGCAGCTTTGTAATTGCACTTCTTAATTACTTTATTTATTTTCTCTGAAAAGTAATGACGGGATACTGTATGGCTCATGACTTGGATGGATGGATTTTGATGAATAGCCTGGATTTTAATTGATGATTTGTTAAGGGACTACTGATTTATTATGTTAAACATTTCATATCCCATTACATATAGTAGTTAAACCTTTGGCCAAATATATTTTTGCCTTATGTAGAACATACGATTTAAAGTAAACTATATATTTTTGGTCTGTAACTTTCTTTTCTATTACCGCCAATGTGTGAATCGCAGCCCTTTCCTTTGTTTTATCAAACTGGAGCTTATGGAAAAACAGCCAAAACAAGTGTGTCTGTTCTTTGCAAATAATATCTTAAACATGGATTCTTATCAAGATGGTGCCTTGTCTACACATCACATTTTTCTCATAAACGGGCTGCCGGCTTAAAGTTTCAAATGCTTTCTTAGATAAAATGTACATGTTTGATTCTTTTCAGTATGAATGTAGTAAATGTTGGTTCGAGGTAGTTAAATGAGGTTGAGAGTCCTGATATCGCGCAAGTTCTTGCGTTTGTTGTTGCTTCATGAGGCAAAAGTTGTACATGTAGCACTCTGTCATGTCACATGTAAATAAAGCAAGTATATACAAAATAGTATCTTTATAATCGATTACATTTAGTAGAAATACATATCTTATTCAGATATCAGCGACATAACATCCTACACACCTTAAAATACTCCAGAGACACCGTGGTAGGTTCAGATGGCCAACCCAAAAACACTGACGATGCAGTACATGTACTTGTTCTCCCATCTCAGTGCACAGCTTCCTGTTTGGCGAAATTAAATACACAATAAATTACTAGCAGGCTTTCTCCTGATATTTGCTGACAGAATAGAAACACATCAAATTTCCATCTCTTGAACTAATTATTGTTCAGGGCCTCCCGTGAATAAAATCACCACACCAGCTTCTACCCCGTGCATCCGTTTGCAAGGATTGTCAAACAAACGTGTTTTATTGCCAAATAAATAACCCATAAGACAAATTTAATAGCACACTCAAAAGGCTGTGTGTACACAGCAGCTGTTTTATTTTACCATCAGTCGAGTTGTCCCAGAAGCAGGCGCTGGTCGTCTGCAGACCGGCTCCATTTTTCTGCATGATGATACATGTCACTGTGGGAAAGAAACATTGAATAGTGACTTTAAACACCAACTCCAGAGCACCGTGTTATTTCTGAGTGATCCCACCACCACATACAGATGTACTTGAATGGTTTCCCCAGCTTGCTTAGTTGACTGAGGCACTGCTCCACTATACTGGTGGACCACTGGTTGACTCTGCTGTGCTGGTAGGCATTTGCTCCTATGGTCGCTTCTACTGACTACAGACACAATAAAAAAAAAAAAAGTTGTCTTTGATTAAAAACAGGTTTACACCGACGGTGTCATACTTTTTAATAATAACCTTTAAATGAAACTGCAATACACCTACAAGTTATAAATACACGATTTATAATCCCTAACATATAACACAACACAACTTCAGAATTTAAAAAAATCATTTAAAATCTGTCGTATGGCGACGTGTAAACTCGGTGCCTAGCAACCGTTCAACTATTCCCTAGCAACCAACGGATCGCCAAACATAAAGTAGGTAGCTAACGGCAGCAACAAGCAGATGGAAATAAAAACGTAAGGAGTAAACCAGAAGCCATTAATAATACCTCTTTGATTATTTTGCTCACTTCTTCGACGACGAACCCAGTCTGTAGGGTGGAAAAAACACAACGGTGCAAGTTTAGTCTTGCCAGTCGACGATGCTGCTCGGCAGGTACGATCTCAGAGGAAAACTGAACAACTTATTTTATGGCAAACATTTAAAAAAGATGCGTGCAAATAACTGCTTTAAAGTATCAAACCCACATCCTCGTCCGTCTGATAATCTTCCATGGTCAGAGGCGTCTACTACGGAGCAGGATCTGAGCTGCTCCGGTGCAAGTTCGACATAAGAGATCAGAGCCAATCACCTTAACAACTACTGACCAATCAGATCACTGGAAAACCAGTCATCGTCATTCTACAGGATCCCGACTGGGACAAACGAGTAACGTGAACAATTATAAATCGCCCTCTTTTAGCACGGGTCCGGTTCCGGAAGTGAATTTACAACTTTTAATAAGACTCCTTTACACTGTGTCAAGTTTAGCGGTACATGGCTACTCTCACAAATAAAATGCTGTGGGCAGTCGTGACAGCAGTTCAATCGTGTAAAACTATAATGAATTCGCTTCTTGTCATCAGCTGCGAATTGCATTGCTTCGGTGGTTACAATTACAACTTTTATTTTGAAAACAAATCTCCGGAAGTTGTAATAACACCGCTTTTTTTTTTTTGCAAGTTCCACGCTCACAGCTCAGTTAAGCTGTTGTGAACCGTTTCACTTTCTGGCTACAGCCCCAAAACATGAGATTATTATTTTGTGCTACTTATAATTAAACACTGGGGTTAGAACATTTCACATCGTCTAAACTATTCTGCGTTAAATACTATCAAGCACAATTTTTTTTTTTTTTAAGAAATGTCAAAAAAACCAAGGCTGCAGAGGCATACACACCCAGAAGCACATGTAGAAATATGGCACCAAATATCAGCAATTTAAATCAAGATCAAGAAAGAAAATGTAAACAACACATAATGGACATCGCAAAGTAAACCACTGAAACCAAGATGCAAAATTCACCATTTTCTTTACTTAAAGGTTTTCTCACGTTAACAAAAAAAGAAGAGCAATTGCTCCATGTCTTGCCTGTATTTTATAAACATTGCAGTGCCCATTTAATTAAGTTGTAAAACGTCCAAAGGCAAAAAACAAATAGACAGTTGTGTTATTTCTGCGAGGCGGGGAATGAATTCTGATCCATCAGCTCGCCAACTCTTTCCTGGAGCGTCTGCACCACCTCTGCCAGGATGAAGACGTGTGTGTCGTCAAGGTCCTTGAGGATGAACTTCTTTCCCAGGGCCATCGTTTCATCCAGGTAGAGGAGGAACTGTTTCATGGCAGGATCACTGGTGCATTGAGCAAAGAGAAGAAAGATGAATACCACTATGCAAGTCATCACATGCAGCACATAACATGGGTTCTGGGCAGATTCATAGTTCACCTTACCATTCCACAAGAACACCTTTGTGTACGTTGACCATGTTGACGAGTGCAGAGAAACCCACGGTGTTGTTATGTTGCTCAGAACCTGCGACACAACAAAGATGGGCGACCATGTAAACACGAGTAACAAACATAGTAAAAAAAAAGAAAGAAGCTAAACACAGGAGTATATTGCACTTAAGATAAACGGTGAGCATATTTACGTCCCGGCTCTTTTCATTGTGGATATTTTCTTGAATTGTTGACGTCGCTGGCGTCTAGATATCTACGTATACTTTTGCCTTTTTGTTTTAGCTTGATTAGCTTGTTCGCGCTAATGTTACATCGAAAGTAGGTAACTCCAGGCGCAGTGTGCTTAATGCTGTGATTTTAAAATACTGATCATAATAAGACACACATACATATTTACATACCTGGCTACATTCAAGCGTAGGAGTTTAAAAAGACGTCAGACGAGCGTCTGACTTGTCAGAAGCTGCTGCTAGCCTGTTCTCAAAGCATCGCTAGCTAGGTGACGTACGGTGTGCGCCGAGGGACAATCTTCCTCAATAGAAAAGTGACGAGCACTTTCCGAGGAACACTGGCACAGCAGTAAAACTGCACAAACGTTACAAAGTTTGATGACCCCTTTTTTTCTGACGATGCCTAATGCTGCAGATGGTCACTTCCAAATGTGACATCTATAATGTGATAGGTGTGATGTGGTGTAATTGTGATCTTGTGGATACCATGTCACAAAGTTTTTTGGAGGCCCTACCCACTATTAGTTTGGTGCTCCTAATAAAAAGCTTGACCACTAGGATAAAATCCTTCATCACTGCATATGTAATTTCACATATTTATATCATTTCAACGCAATGTGGCAAATTTATTGAACATCCATCGTCATGCTGTTGATAGATCACATAAGTAATTGGAACTTACTACTTTGTGCCAATACAGTGAATTACTTTTTTGGCAAATAAAAGTCGTCACACTGATGCATATATTATCACCATAACCTAACAGTACTGGTCAATAATTAACATTTCACACAATAGTCTAACCCACACATAGAGAGATATTAAATACACATAACACAGTATAGCAAGACAGATTCATATTGTCTAATGGTTTATATCGTGGTGTCATATCGCTTGACCCTGAATGTGATTTTATTGGGGGGTTTTGTGACACCAAAAAGCAGGAGCTGCAGTAAAAGGGAATATGTGAAGATGTGATATGCAGTGTAAAGGAGCAAATGAATCACAGCAACACAGTGTGTAGACAAGGCAACAAAAGCCTCCAACCATGTACATTTATTCATCATCTGCATTGCATCGCTAGTGGAAGATTTGACTACAACCACATGGGAGATCAAAAACCAATTGTTCAATTAGTCCTACACAAATAAATAAAGTAAGCTGAACTAATATTAATGCAGGTCCATTTGGAGTAAGGCTCAGAGATGAATATGTTTTGGCACAATATATGACTCTCACACTGTAGTTATGATAAAATATAAATATAAAAATAAAATCTTAAACCATTGCTCTGCTCAAAAATGAGTGGCAACGACAGTGCATCTTAAACTACAGTATGTGCATTATGCACCATACACTAAGTTAAACTGCTGAGGTTAAGATGACATTTTAAAAAACAGTTACCAGGAAATATGAATTGCATTTTCATTATCTGAACTTATTTGTTAAAATATTAAGTTCTCCAAAAAGTAAACTGATCTTTAAAAATTCATCAGACTAATTATTAGTGAGACAGTCCAATCCAGGAGAATGACTAAGAGACCAAACTATCATCACAACTGACAACTCTTCATAGATGTCAATGTTTAAAATAGATTTAATTTCCCTAATTATACTATGATCAGAGTAGTCAGTGGTTATGCAAGTGTGCAATAAGGAGAGGCAGTTTTTTTGGTTTGGGGTGTTGGTGAGTGACAGTGCTCTCCCCCATTTCAAGTATACAGTAGGTTGTGTCAGGTGTGTTTGCGTTCACACTGTATTTCCATCAGTGACTTAAGTAACTCTGCAGTGATTCCTGGATGAACTGGAGGCTGCGTCTATACAGGAACGAGTCCTTCTTCTCTGGCTTGCAGATGTTGAGATGATCTACATCCACCTCGATGAGCTCCCCGATGCCAAGATCTGAAACCAAATCAGAGCAGCCACAAGGTAAGAGCTACAGAAAGAAAATTAGAGACATGCATCCATATTTAAACTATACATCACAGATAGACGTCTCGTTTCCATATTGCATTTGTGTTACATACCTGCTGACTGTGACGGTACCACCAGTATCTTGATCATGGGACCAATGTTTGTTGGCAGCGTCTCTGCAAAGCTCAGCACCTTGAATTCCTTTTCTTTGGCCATGTTCAAGAAGTTGTCATTCAGGTTACGCAGTGCTGGTGAGTCTTAAAACACAAAAGGACAACAACCCACAGTAGATGTTGAAAATGTTTCTATGCAACACAAACAGTCCTGGGCCTCAAAAATAATTTTATCCACTCACCTTTACAAAGTTCCCTGACTTCTATAGAGGGAAAGAGGAGATATCTGACATTGACGGAGTACTCGGCCATAAAAGTACCACGGTGAGGAACGCTATAGAACATAATGCCCTTGGTGTTTTTTATCAGCCCGTGCATTTCAGGGTCCTCTGACGCATCCAGCAGCATCTTCTTCACAAGTAGTCCTGACAGAAAAAACAAACACAAGAGGATACGGACAAACGGTGAATCTTTAATCAGACATATCAGAAATAATATCAAACCATTTGTTTTTCATGTTGTGTTCAAGGGATGCGAGTAAAAATGTGGAAGGAGAAGTCTGACAGAATACCTCCCATACTGTGGGCTACCCAGACCACAGGCCTCTCTCCAACCCCTGCCAACTTCAACTTCTTTAGCAGCTCTTGGCTTCGGTAGGCCAAAGACTTCCTGAAGAGAAAAAAGAAAATAATTAATCAATGGTTTGTTCACCGATAGCCTGAATTGTGCATAGTGAATATTGGAACATTTGTGGGGCTGTGCAAGTATGGGCAAATTATGTTATCCCTGTAATTGAAGAGATTTTGCTAATTATATTTTGCACATCCAACATCATGACTGTTTTAAGCAAATTAAACTACAGTTCTTAGCGTAATAAAACATGATAAATGTTAATTTAAACACCTGTGACAATTTTCACACATTTAAGATTCTTCACCTTTGATTCTCGGCGGGGCACTTGGCCCCCCAGTCACTGAGGTGACTGTCGTATTCCACGGATAGGACTCTCAGGTTTGGACAGTCAGCAGCCAGCCATGACTGACGATAAAGGAGGACACAACAACAGAGAACAGTGAGAGATTATTCACTTCCTCAAAATCTGCATGAGGCCTCACCTTTATTGAGTAAACCAAACACTATCGAGTCTAGTCAATAGCCAGAAATATCAATCCACAGTTGATTTCAATTCATCAGGTAATCACACAAAGAGAATTTATGGAGATCCTGTTATACTCAATACATTAATTCAGTTGATGCTTTACCTTAGGCCAACACTCTGTGTAGTCGTCCCAGCTTTCTGCTTCCTTCTCTTCCTCTGACATATTGCGGTCCTTCTGCCTCCACGTCTTAAAAGCTGCCCCTAGAATCCCATGGATGAAGAGCACGTCTGCTTTGATAGGCTGGCTGGAGATGAAAACATTGTCAAAGTTAAGTGTTGGTTTGAATGTAAAATAAAATGAAATTTAATATGTAAAAAAAATTATGTGACTAGAGGAATAAATTATTTTCCTACTCGCCACGTGTTTGTGGGTGGAGGATGTAGACGCCGTCTTGGTATTTCTCTTTTACAGTCTCCCTATCCAGATTGGCCAGGGCACGAGCTGCATGCGACGCCTGCATGGCGTGAGGAGAGTGCATCATCTCAGCCAGGACAGACACCCAGCCTGAGGGTGAGTGAGGAAGAAATCAAACAAATAAAACAAAAAAAGATTGGAGACATTATATATATATTATATATCAGGTATAACAAATACAAATCTACAAACAAGTGTTCACAAGTATGAAGTCTACAAGCATTTCTGAATTGACAAACAGTTGATAGCTGTGGTAATAACATAAAAAAATGGTCATTTGGATGATAAAGACTTAATAGTTGTGGATATGTAATCTATAGAGGAAATAGGTACATGCAAAAAAAGAGATGCTTTAGATGATTTTTTGTACACTTAGTCCATGCACATAACCGGAACCCTCTATGAAACAATGTGACGAGTTACAGACTCACCAGACTGGGCTATGGCCTGGTGAACACTCTCATTGAGCGCCAAGTTTCCTATGATGCGAACGATGTTCCTCTGAATCTTCAGGGAGTCTCTACGGAGCTGATAAACCCTCTGGAGGAGCTGCAGCCCCCCACTGGCAACAATGTGGTCACAGTGGCTCTGGACCTGTGAACAAGAAACACTTTTTTCCAGTGAGTTCAGTACAGTTTTTCACTTATTGTGTTCCTGTCTGAAACAGTCAATTTTATGCTGGGGGGGCAGGAATGTGAACCAGGCATTTTCAGGCACTTTAGGATCCATCGCATTCTCAGAGCTTATTATTTTGACTCACTGAGATGCTTGTTCATCTATGGACCACATTAGCTGATTAGTTTCAGGCCAAAAGGCAAAGACATTTGAAGAACATTGTGTCCAGTTTATTCAGCGTTATAAATACTTGATTGCAGACAAAAGCCGATCCCGCAATTAATTAACTGAACTAAAACAAAGAGTACTTTGTGTTTGAAGTAGTTTTTAAATTGAATCACCATAAAACTGTGAGTGCAGAACAACCAAATTTGTTGTGGAATTCACTACTATGATGAAAATGATCAGTTTCTCAAAAGGAACTACTCCAGTCCATACCAAATCGAATTTAGATGCACACAGCGGTCATCAGTACCTTTGAGTGCTGAACCAGCGCCTGTAGGCAGAAGGATTCCACCTTCTCTGAGGGGACAGAGGTGAGGCTCTGGGCGTAGGGGAGCCCATTGCCACCAAAACACCATAGACCACCCTGAAACATGGAAGAGCAGAGGTGTTCATGATCATCATCATGACATTTCTGAGCAACAAGAGATTTTTGTTGCCATGTTGTTTTGATTTCAAGATAGCCATCTTCCTAAAGACTTCAGACATGAGCACATTTATGCATCCATTTGTCATGATTACCCGTTGTGCTGCCATGGAGTGAGTGCTCTCTCTGAGGGCCAGTGAAGTGAAGTACTGGACACATTTGTCCACCTCAGACAGAGGCAGAGACGCCAGCAGCTGCCTCAGTCCATCCTCTGCTGACCAACCCTGTGAAGAAGACGTTAACACATCTCGGTTACCATCTCAAGCTGTGGCAAAGGATCGGTGAAGCATATCATTGTCTATTCCACAGAGATACATACATCTTCCAGGTCAGGTAGCACCGGTGGGGGCAGGAAGAATCGCAGGTCTACCTGAGGAGTCCGGGCCAGACCCACTGCTGTCTGCTGGTCAATAACCTGGGCTGCTGTCTGATACTGGTAGTCTGCAATATTGACAACAGGTGTGACACAATCCCTCCTTATTTCACTTGTCGTATATGAACCTAAAATGATAAGCAACAATCTTTACACATTTTACCATGCCAGTGATGATTATCTGCAAGCTCCTGCACAGCCTGTAGTCGGATATCTGTATTGGCGGACTGCGTCCTCTTCAACAGGACCCATAATGCCACCTCATGTGGGTCTGCATCTACATGGCTAAGGCGCTCTAAAAACAGATACAGAACAAACTGAACATTTAGAAAGCAAAGAGGAAAAATTGTGCACAAACATTTTTAAGCACACACAAATTTCACACAAGTGAAACTACACTCTAGGTCTGTCTACGATGACTAACTATAAGGATCTACAATACCACCGTCAGATTATTACAACAGCTAGGAAGTTGCAAACCTTTTGTCGTCAGTTTGGCAGCTGTTCAATTTAAAAGGGTCAAAAGTAAATTTATTAGAGATCCCACTTGAATGTAATTTTGGGAGCAAGTGATTAATGTAGAGTTAATATAAGTGGCACAAAACTATCAGAGTCGTGGTCAGTTGCACAATAAACACATTGGTGCACAAACTATGTGACATTCCAAAACAGGATGTGCATGTGCAAAGTTGCAGGTGTTTCCTTTGGTTTTCATCTTCACTCCCCATAAAAATGAGTGGGAAAGTTTTCTAAGAGTAAACATTTGTGTTTCTATTAGCAACAATTTCTGCTTTTTAAATGAGGAAACACTGGTTTAAGTTCTCAGGTTTTGGACTTTCAGATTTCCAAGGGAAATTGTACTAAGGGAACAATTGGTTTCTTACCATCTAGTGAACGCAGCAAAAGCCTAGAGGATATTTCCAGAAACCGCCGTGCTGCTTTATGAAGTTCCCTCCTTACTTTGTTTGTAAGCCCTGGGCACGCACACACACACAAACACACAATGGAAAAAATAACAACCATGACCTTCTACAAAATATAGATTACATTTTTACGCTTCCAAGATAACAAACTGCAGTATAGGTTGTTAGGCAACTTCCTCTAAGTAAGTGAACCTTGACAAGTGAGATCAGTCAACAGACTGACCCAAATATTCAGAGAGGAAAGATTGTAGAGAGGGGGGGAGGAAGGAAAGACAGGAAGTAATGACCGCAGATGTCACTGGGCACCTGGACATGACAAACTTGGCAAGGCTTATTTTTTGTCTTCATACAATCCATGAAGCCACTCAGCATATTTGCCAGAGGTCATCCTGCCAGTTCTGGGGAAGTAGGGTGATATCTAATAACAACCAAAAAAATCTAAACTAAAGACAAATCTCAACACGGTCGTCTTCTTTAAAGTAAGGTGTTTCGAAGGGACACACCACCTCCCACTTCAAAGTCTCAATGAATGACATTAGTCACCTGCGGTGATGCTGTCCTTCTCATCTGTGGGCGTGGCTCTCAGGTAAATGTAGGACTTGTACTTCTCTTTGTAGATTGCACTGGTGTCAATGGTCACGGCCTTGTCCAAGGCTACGACCTCATTGGTGATGAAAATACAGCCCCTGCAGGAACATAATGGATACGGGTCACACAAACGGCACATGTCGGATTTGGCTATTCAGGAGTGTCAGAATTACACTATTATAATCTGCATGCACTGTAATCTTACCCTAAGACGACTGCGCCTGTTACTTTCGCAACCTTCCCTACATGTCAACAGAAAGAGAAATCATAATCAACCAGGACTTGAAAACAAACAAACAGTTAACTCAAAAGCATGCAGGTTGTGGTGTTGCTGCTGAAAACAAATCGCCTAATTAAATACTCTACTTAGATGTTTCCACTGAAGCGCCTTCCTCACTCGAGACGGCCCGGCGGTGCTCAGCCTCCGACAGCGGATCAGACGTAGAGCCGCGGCATACATGCTCCGCCTGCCAGGGGGTCGGGGGCCAAGGGGGCCGAGAATCACACCGACCGACGAAGACCGGCCACTGTCCAACCTAGGTACAAAGTTCACACTAGACACTCTGTTGCCTGCACATCGTGTGGTCGAACGCACTTTTAGCTAATGCTAATTTAATGATACGCACGTATACGACGGGTGCCCACAAGGCTGCAATGAGCTAAAACGCGCGCACTTATTGTGTATGTCCAACTTGTGTCGAGCGGTTGACGCCTCGTCAACTCGTTCACAAGTTCCCCACCAGCTCACGTTAGCTAACTTTTAGCTGCCGTTGTAACGCAGCCCGGTGTCGTGTCGTGAGGGAGTGTGTCAGTCTAAGTCCCCGCCGCGTATCCTTGAGTTACTCGAAAGCGAACTTCTTTGACAGTCCGAACTCAAACGTTAACACCAAACACGAAGCTAAAATGAACCTTTAACGACTGACTCGCTAAATACTTAGCTTTAGGCTAAAGCGTCGCTTTATGCGCTCGTCGACTGGAAGCTAACCAGCTGACTTTAAGCTAACCAGCTGACTGTAAACTAACCAGCTGACTGGAAGCTAACCAGCTGGCTGGAAGCTAACCGACTGATTTTAAGCTAACCAGCTGACTTTAAGCTAACCGGCTGATTTTAAGCTAACCAGCTGACTGTAAACTAACCAGCTGACTGGAAGCTAACCAGCTGGCTGGAAGCTAACCGACTGATTTTAAGCTAACCAGCTGGCTGGAAGCTAACCGACTGATTTTAAGCTAACCAGCTGACTTTAAGCTAACCGGCTGACTGGAAGCTAACCGACTGATTTTAAGCTAACCAGCTGACTCACTCTGTCGACCTGTTCGTGCGGGTTCATTCTCATCGATTAAAAGTGAATCTACCTTATTTTTTCACGTTTGGAGAGGACTGTGGCAATAGTTCCACACCACTGCAGCCCGCCTGATGTTTACAGTGTTGTCTCTCAAATAATACGTCATCTACCGTAACTAACGAGGGGAAAGAAAAAAAGAAAAGAAAAAAAAGTTACTAGACGTGACGTGGTGTTTGTGGTGAGTAGTAGTTACACACTTTTTTATTTACTAAGCGTGCAAATATAATATCTGCGTTGCTCAAACTGGACTTAAATAATATATTAAGGGGGGTGGACAAAATAATCAAAACACCTGAAGTGGTTAAGCAGTCCAATACAACAATCATGCAATCAACCAAAACTATATTATATGTCGTAGGTCATATTGATTACAGAAGGACGTGTTGATGTTGTTTGTGGTGGTGTATTTCTATTGTTGGTATTTACCTCATTATCAACATCACAATGCACAATTGCACATCAAAATCATCATTTGCCCAACACAGGGGACTCTCCCGTTTAACTGAACAAAGATCCTTTGATTCCCAATAGAATTTTCTTTACAGTGTTCACTGCGGCCCAAAATAACACAAGGAGATGAAATATATTATAAATGATTATAAATGAGCATGCCAGTCCGATTGACCTCAACTTCTCTTCTCCTCTCTCTGCCTTGGCAGCAGAAACAGTTGGACATTATCATTTATTTATTTTTTCAAACTGGCTCAGTAAAGCCTGATAACAAGAAGATATCCTGGGTATGTTGAACTTGCTTCCTAGTACAGACCCCAGGGCACTGCCTTGTTTGTTCAAGCAAAGCTTTGTATGAAAAAAGCAGTTGTCATGTGTTGAGTCTTGCTTTTATTGCATTAACTTACGAGTAATTCACATTCAAATATATATATATATATATAACATACAAAAATGCCTTGAACCTAATGCCCTCTTTTCTGTCTCTATGTCCCATACGCCACCACACTTACTACAGTTGTGTAAATCCATCTGTGAGGCAGCAATTAAAACATCTGTGTTTATAGCTGTCTCCTCCGGGCTTTGCATTAATACGCCAATGTAACATCCACAATTTATTGATAACATGTTAACACAAAAACACTATTCTTCATTTGGGGTACATATACCCAATGCATCTCTTTTTTTTGCATAGTTATAAGATGACCAGCAGGGAGAAAGTCCTGCCTTTGCCTCATGAATGCCCAGCGAAAAGCATGTATTTCTATTTTTTTCTGGTCTAAACAAAGCAATACTCTGTGCAAGCATACATGTAGTGTCAATCAACATTGAATACGGACTGCTCATTTTTAAGAGGAATCATTTCTGTTCCTAGCAGCTATTGCCACATTGTTGAAAGTGTTCAATAGTTGCTTTAAAATACTTTCACATCATTGTTGAATAGTGACGTACAAATATGCTTTTGTCAAATCCACATATGTATAACTAACCAATGGACATACACTTTTACAAAACTGATTGTTTTTGCAGATTGTTGTTGTCTCGAGCAGGGCACACAATTGACCTTGACTTCCGTGTCCATTCCACCCAGCTCCACCTGGTCATATGAATCAATAAAGCTTTATTCCAGTATCATTTGTGAATCCATACTTCAACTCTGGGCTCATTATAGTGTCACCATGGTTCTCTCACTCCTTTCAGGTGCATGTTTCCTGATAAGCTCTAATAATGCTCTCATAAGCCGGAGGTGGAGTCTGTGTAGCATGGAAACCCCTCACGCCGTTGTTTCCCCAAAATGACTCGGGTCTGGGCGGGGTAGCAGCTGGCTGGGCTGCGGCGTGAGCCGATCCAGTCGTCGTGGTGAGCGTCGGCGTACGGGGCAGCGTGGTCTGGCTTCCCTCCTCTGCCTCCCTTGCAATTTGACTGCACTGGAGAAGCGGGTGAAAAGTGGAGGCCCTGAAGCTGGATTTGTGCCCCAGTGGGTCGAGGTGATCTGGGGACGATGTCTGGCGGTGGAAGCTGAAGGCGGCGCTGACCAAACTGTTGTTGCTGCGCCGATCATAGCTGCTGTTGCGGTTGAAGCCAGGGCGGTTGCGTGGACTGGTGCGTGATTGGCGAGGGGGGCGGCGGGTGATGCTGGCAGAGCCTACTCTGCGTCGGGACATCCAGGTCAACATCACGTAAACCAGGGCCCCCAAGACCAGGCCCACCGCCATGGAAACGCAGAAAGCGATGATCAGAGGGACTATGAAGAGAGAAACATACATAAAAAAAAAGATATTTTATGGTCTGTGTCTTTAGTTTAAAAGTAGATCAGAACATGCAGTGCAGCTAAATGCACTTCATCTAACTATTATCATCCCCTGGAAATGGAAGGAATTTTAATGAGAATCTATGGCCTTACCAAAATTACAAAAAAAGCATCTGTTTGTTTGTTACAGATGGAGGATTGCTAGCAGTTTCTCACAAGATGGTGCATCTTGACAAAATAATAATAGGCTTTCATCTCTCATGTTTCCTAGAGCAAGTCCTGTGGAGACAGCAAACCGATTGCCTTTCTTCCCCACAAAAAGTCACAGACATTTGCTTATTGTTTTTTCCTCATAAGAAGTATTGTCATAAGCGTGCTTGAGAAAAGAGAGAGAATGCAGCGGCTAAGACAAATCCTGTTGGACCTCTGCCAGTGAAAATAAATCAATTTCCTTTCAATACAGTTAAATTTAAAAAAAAGACTCAATCTATTTTGCTACTAGCCCATATTTCCACTGGAGCTTCTCTATGACTTTAGGAAAAGGAAAGCAGACACTGGTCAAAAGTCATCTGGAAATGACATTTAGGAAAACCCAGGAAGAAAAAAACACACACACATAGACAACATAACAGCACTTCATAGACTTGGACTGAGTATTCTTGGAAACTAAAAAAGGTTTCTTTTGAATATCCTAGATTAGTTTGATTAAATAAAGGGAATCTACATAATATATTCATTTGTTAGAACTTAAATTCCTTAGAGAATAGCAGTGCCAATCAGAGAGACCACATGAAGAAAAACCAACTAAGAGAGAAGGGAAATTAGAAGAAACTCACCCGCATCAAAAGACTGAAGTATTTCCAGAAAAAGATTTGTGCTGTTTTCGGCCATGACTTCACTTCGAGAAGAGGAGAGACTCAACTCAGTCTTAATTTTACTCTCTCTTCTTCCCCCTGCTCCTCTGCCTCTGTCAGTTCTTGCTTTTCTCCCTGTTTTTCATATGGGCTTTCCTGTCTTTCTGCCTCCCCTCTTTCCCGTTCTCTCACTTTCTCCCTCTGTCGCCCCTTGCGCACTTTCTCTGTCAGTATGTCTGTCCCCCCTCGGAGAGAGCCTCAGCCCAGAGGCACACAGGACTGGCAGCGAACTCTGGCAGTCGCCTTGTTTATGGAAGCGGAAAACTACACTGTCACATTTCCTGCTTTTCTGCTTGAAATTAGCAACAGGAGTGGCTTATCTGTGCGGGACAGAGATCCTGGAGGTGGGGAGACGGGGTGTTGCTGTAATCACTTCCTCTCCCATCATTTCCTTCAGGTTGATTAATGTAAAACAGTTTCACCACAGCGCCAGAAGACTCAGGTCGTCAGCCTTCACCATGGAAAGTGCACCGCGCGCACCAAGATTTTTTATTCCTTTCAGAAATGATAGATACCGTATTTGAATCTCCCCTCCCCCCCGCCCTCCCACCACAGAGACCACAGGCAACAGTTTTGCCATCAGCTGCACCGGCAGCTACAGTCCCGGGTATGAAATGAGCGTCAGAGGCAAAACCACAGCTTGGATTTATGGTGGCAATACTGTAAGTGCTTTTAATACTCAGTTGTACCGATGCAAAATAATATACTATTCTGGAGCATTTTCGAACGATCCAGAGGCCTGTTCTGATCTGCAGGATCTTCGTTTGTAAGCTCAGTCTTTCCACAGTGTCTGCCAGGTCAGCTGCGGCTGCATTGGACGTCTGGTTGGACATTGTATTTCGATAAGATAAAAAAGCAGCACACATACTCTTTAAATGCACCAACATGTTTCCCTTTTGAGTGTTTTTTTCTTCTCTGTCCATGACGAATCAGGATACAGCGGATGGAAACGAAGCTCCTCACGTTACTCTTTCTCTATCTCACACTCAGCATTGTTTTAATCCCCTCCAAGCCGAATCTGCAAGGTCATCAGTACAGTCATAGGGAAGGATGCTAGTACTCTTATTGGTATGTATCAGATGTAGACCAGCCCATTTGCCCCATCAGCGTTGGATTTGTACTTTAGTCAACATATGGGTCCCATTCAGTATGAGGAATCCTGAGAAATTCATTGTGAATGTATTTTATTAATATGTTGACTATTTTGTACAAAGCTTGACCTTTAACATTTGTATCTGCTGTGAAATCTTGCCAAAAATAACCAGGAAACACCCATAACAGTATATGTGGCCATTGTGTCCCATTGTAGTGTAACTGGAGAGTAACAGACTGTTCTATTCGTAGGTGGAGGAGATTTTCTTTGAGCTTTTCAGCTTAAACTTCAAAATGTTGTCATTCTCCTGAATAGTAGATTTTACTATTCTTGGACAAGGGAAGAGGGAGAAATTATATGTTATGGTATGCTTTTTGGTTCTCCATGTATGAATTAATACCACTGATCAGAAAAGTTTGGATGCTCTGTTGTAAAGAAAACAGAAGCCAAACAGTCTCTACTGTTTGTTCCCTCCATGACCAGTAGATGGAGGAATACTCCACCATAACTTCCACGCACATCTCATAATTTGCCGGTCCACTCCCATTAAACATGCTTCATGTAGAAATCCATGTTGGGTTATCAACTTCTATTTCTTTTTCCACAGAAATCCTGTTTGAGCCAAGGTAACATCTCAAATTGAACATGCACACCTTTCCTCTCGATGTGTAATAGTGTGTGCTTCATATACTATACTGATTATTATATTACATGCATACACTGCATCATCCTCCACATGTTTGTTTTTTTGTAGAAAACTCACTCCACAGTACTTCATGCAGCTCAAAGTATGCATGCTTATGGTCTGCGATGACACAAGACAATCACTTGGCTTGCAGTTTTTTGCTAGAGTTGCAAAAACCAGTGGCTTTTTTTCCCCCCCACAAGGAAAACAATGGGAAATGGTTATTAAGTAAATTCCAAATCTTTTTGTTGTCTCACAACTTCAATGTGCTGCAAACATCTGGTTGATATAATTTACTTGGCGCCGTTTGTAAATATGTTTGTTCCCTGTGTTCCAGGAAAACTCTTGAGAGAAAAAGAAATAGCTTATTTAGGCAGATTCTTTTGCAGTACATTGAATAGAGTTGCAGAGCACTCATTCCCCCTTTTGGCATTATGTTGATTTCAACTTGCAGGTTGACGGTGAAATTTCGAATGAGATTTTAGAAAACTGCTGACTGCGCATGAAAGAGATTACCACACACTGGCGGTCCTGGTCCCAGCTCTAGTCTCTGTCTGTGCAATGATTAGATAAGAAAAGGGATTCTAACAGGGAAGGGTTCGGCTACTAAAGGGAGATTTCCTATTGACCCACGTGCTTTGTCTCTGCTCTCTCTCCTCTGCTGCATCAGTGGCTCTTCTCTCTTTGGCTGAACGTGTTTGGTCCTGAGGGGCTCTGGACGGTAGAGGTCACCCCGAGCCGAAGCTGCGTGAAAAATGTAGGAATCAGCAGTCTGTTCCTGCCGCAGAGGAGCCGGCCAATCCAGCTAAATCCCCCAGTGTATCATCTCACTGGCAAGTCTAACAACATGAACACAAATTATTCGATTCTGATGTACATTTATTGGGATGAAGCAATTTTGTTTTTACTGAGTGGGTTAAGGTTAAACTACCAAGCTTATCTATTTTGCCCCTGGCTTTTCTACGACAGCTGTGCTTGGGCACACCTGTAATTCGGATGTATTAGATTTATTTTTGTCCTGATCATGGAATATATTATTGACCATAACCTGCATTTTTTTTGACAATGTGGAGAAACCTGGTTTTAGAATTTATTTGGTGTGAGCTTTGCTACATGAAAATACCTTATTATCACAATAGTTTGCCTCTGGGAATGAACGTTTGTCATTTTCCCAAATTCTAAAAGTCTCGATCGTCACCCCTCCCCCACACCAGTTTGGCCAGCTGAGAATTATTTCCTCCCGGTAAACACCTTGTTTACTCACGGTCTTTGTTTGTCACTGCTGACAAACAGTACACAGCAGAGCTTTGAACGGGCATCTTGACAATACAGAAAACTAGAAAATCTGGATTCAGAAATAAACTGTGGAGGACTGCTCCATGTTGTCCTGCTGATACAAATCCATCAAATCGCCCTCACTCACCTGCTCCCACTGCCGCAATGTTAATAACACGAGGCCATTCCGCGAATTAATCTTAGAAGCAGATGGTCCAAATATGTACTCACAACTGATTGAATTCAACGTGCGAGTGTCATATACCAAAATTGAGAATCGGCAATCGATAATCATTTATTAACTTTTTTTCATTTTTCATGCCCACTCCTCTACCTCTTACTTTATTGAATGTTGGTGTGGCCAGAGCAGCACCGCTCATCTTTCAGCTCCTCTAAGAGCTCTCCTGAGATGATGATGAAAGGACTTGTCTAATGGGATTGCACATCGCGATAAGTGCTTAGAGCCCAGGGGTTCATCACAGCTCCCTCCTGTTTTTCAAAGAGCCGCATTGATCTGCTGTGGACATGTAGAGTTTTATTGGCAGGGGCATGTTTTGGTTATTAATTAATTAATGAATCAATTATATGGTTCCTCATAATATTTTTTTCCCCCTTTCCATCTGCAAAATTTCTAATATAGCTTGAGAAGTAATTTTTATGTCGGCTCCAATTTCTTTTTTTTTAGATACTGTACAGGATTTTCATTTGTGAAATGGAGTGGCCTCTTTAACCTGAGCAGCAGAGATGCAGACTTTAGTGATAAATCTCGGTGCTGCTCAATACACAGTTAATAATATAGCAAATCATAGGGTCCTTTAAGAATTTTTTCAGTTCATTAATCTTGTTGTTACGTGATTCATAAACACCAAGTCATCACATCTTTACTCTTGTAGGTTTAACAGCTCACAATCTAATAGTAAATTAAATGTTAAAACAAAACACAACCATGAGTAAGAAAGTGTCTTTAATCACATAAACCCAGTTGGTATTTATATTGATCCAACAAGAGAAATATATGTATACATGTGCACATATAAAGATATAGCGATGGAAGATGTTCCTTTTTAGAAAATCACATCAAGTAAGTGATGTGTTGTTGCTGTCACTGGTTTACTGAAGCTAATTCTGTTCTTTCTCTCACTATTTCACTTGCCGACTAACACCTTGTCTCCCACACTAACAAATGTAACACACCCACTCTTCTTACAGTGGCACCAGCAGGCACGAGAAGAGACCTGGCACATCATTGGTCCCGAAGTCTCACAGAGATGGAAGAGCCATCCATTCTGATTGGACAGCAGGTGGCAGTGCATGTGGATGAAGGAAGCTGTCCTGTCCGCAGAAGTAAGAGGCTCAGGCGAGGGAGGGGACCTCCGAGATGTTCAATAACACCCACACAAACACACACACATGCATGCTCTCACACACACAAAACAGTATGCACTTACATCATCATTGGGAGGAGGAGCTTCGCCGAGTCTGAGGATTGCAGACTGCTACTGCAAAAGGGATGACTTGAGAGGGGAAGCACACCAGCATGGGGATGATTCAGCCTTGACATCCTGCAGCCAGTGTGAAGACATAAAAACTACTGCAGCCCAGTCCGAGTCCTGATCAGAGCAGGACTCGGATTTGATGCGCAGGAGTTGGGGCGAGACTTCGTTGACCGTAGGACAGCACGATGGCATCACCCCGGCACTACGGACACACTACTCGGGATATTGCCAATGTGATGCAGAGGCTGCAAGGTAGGCGCAAAATGCTTACTCACACTCACGCTCCTCCACCTTGGTTTGCAGCGTTTTTAGAGGTGACCTGGTGCTTGGCATGACACAGCAAAACAGGGAGAGCTCAAGACTCTTACTGTTACTGTAAAAATGCACCACATGCATCGTCTCCTTTCTGCTCGTGACCCCACGAGTCTTGCCTCTGGAGTGTTCAAGTTCATGAGTCTTACAAATGTGTGGTATGGGAAGGAGTGGGGTATGCAATGTCACAGCATGCAGTGCTCAAGTACACTGGACATTTTTTGCGTTGTTATCAAATATGCTTTGTCTGACATTCAGTTTCTTATCAGTGCTTTAGTTTGCTTTACTCTCTGTGGTGGTTTTGTTTCCTTCCGATAGAGAATAGAGGAGGAGATGCACGCAGCTGAAAGGCTATGCACAGAACCATGCGAGTATGACAGAATCAAAGCCATAAAATTGATTTTATGCTGCGGAGGACCGACCGAAATAAATGAGCTTAAGTGAGCCAGTTTGTGAGAGACTGTATTGTTGCATAGGTATTAACTTGTCTGTATTCATGTGTGCACACGCTTGCTGTGTGTCTGCTGTGTACGTGACGGCGTTGACGTGCACGTATACTGTACACGTATACTGTACACGTGCATGTGCGTCTTCGTATGTGTCTCAACTCGACAGGGAAGCAGACAATGGCAACACTAATCCCCAGAGGAGCTGACGGGATGAAGTCTATCCCTCCCTCTTAACTCTGCTGTAGTAAGACAATCATCCTACTGTACCTAAAACTATCTGAGGCTCTAACACCGGCACGAGTTACAGACGTTATGTTTATTCTTTTGAACCTTTTGGAATATTCAAAAAGGAATTATTATTAGCTTTATCTTCAACCTTTATCTCATTTTCACACTGTATTTGCAGCAGATCAGCATTTTTTGCATTTATCCTCTCCCTAAATGTTAGATTATGTTGTTCCTCCGACCTAAAACAGTGCATCTCTTGTGTGGCCAAATCAACACATCCCACACTGACAGTATCAGACTGACTACACTCACAAAGTAACAGGAAAGTCAGGTGACACCAGAGCTGCGATTCAATATGGCCGCTCCCTGTGTGGCTTCTGAGGTGGCAGAAAGCTGAGAACAGCATCACCAGCACACGTGTCTCCTCTGCGTCACTTCATGCAGGTGTGGGTGCACACACTCCGAGTCCCCAATGGTGCCAGTATTGATCTAATTTTAGAAGCTTTTCCACTTGAGATGTCTCTTCGGTGTGAAGACAGATTCATGCAGATACACAGCGAGACATAAACAATTCATTTCATTTGAGGATGCAGCAACAAACCCAACCATCATCAGAGACGCTCCTGTTTAGAGGAGCTGCATATTATTTGATCTACACCTTCTCATCTTAGGTGTTTATGGATATCTTGCAAAATGAACATAAAACAGTTTTGCCCCACGTGTAGCTTGCTCCAAAAATAGTCTTCTGACTGAGCCTGCGGATGGGGGGTGTGTGTCTGTACAGCAGGTGGTGAAACTACCACCAAATATTCCTTGTTTACAAACAGTTGCTTTATTGTTTATTTCTCGTGGCGTGTAAGAATCTTAGATAAGATCAGTCTTGTTGCCATGGTTACCCTTAGATGGATTGAGGCTTTCTGGGAACAGTGTTTCTTTAACATAGCCACATTTGCCATGACCTCCGACTGTGTTTATGGTGAATAAAATACGTGGGCTTACTTCAGCTTTAGCTTTCAGATACAGAACTCTAAGTCTAACATGCTGCATGTGTGAATGGATTTGCTCGGACATCAGTTATACATATTGTCACGTGTCACTTTTTGCGCCCCATATGCTTTCCTCTGAGTACGTGATCACATTATCTTTCTTTACTGGGGGCACATGGGATCTAATTTGACGTGTCATTTTGTTTGATGTGTCCCGGTTTGCCGTCCGTCTCCTGGGAGATGAGAGCTGAACCTGTGATGATATCATCAAGACACTTTTGTCAGAATCAAAGAGGAACACATGAATGTTTTTCATTAGTCTAAACTTGAGTCAGCTTGATTTGCTATATTTATGTGCTAATGCTCACTTGTTTTTGAGGAAATCCTGGTTGCAATATAATTTCTTCCCACCTGAGAGGTTGAATATAAGTAATCTAATACCGTTTGCATGTCTTTAAAAGCCCGACTAGATTAACATATTTGACTCCTCCCCTAAAGCGAGTACAATGTTCTCAAATTAGCCGCGTACCTCAAGTCGCCAGGTACCAAGAAATGAACCACGCTCCCCTCAGGCTCAATTTGGAAGCTGTAAGGAAATGCTCAGAGCAACATTGTAACAATCAAAAGTTTTGCCCCAGTTTTGGGTCTGTGTTTTTCCCCCTTCAACCGTCTCTTTTGGTGTATTTCACTGTTGCAGTGGGAAAAAAACCCGCAATTAGTCACACCATATGGCGGAGAACGGCAAAGGCCGCTTTGAACACCTCCCAGCCTGAACTCCTCCATATGCTGTGGAATTTGCCCGTTTGTTGTCTCTCATTAATGAGATAAGCAATACGCTGGTTTTTCCTATTTCAATTTCTCACCTGGTTTCTGCGTTGTGGGCGGCGGGGGCATACATTCCCCGCCTACACCTCTGGGTTTTGCCGTCTGCTAGCCTCCCGAGCACACAAGTTTGCTAAGTGTCAGTTTTGTTGGGAGCACCTGCTTGACTTTTTTTGTGTGTGTAGGCGATGTGTAATTCTGAACTGGCAATTTGCTTGTGGCCAGATAATACAGAAGGAGACGGCGTTGCTCAGTCAGTTTAGGCTTAGGAGGTTTTGTTGTGTAAAGCAGAGTGACTGCATTTTTAAAAGAAATGTGCTGTGCAGTTTAAATTTTAATCCCCAACTAATGTTATTTTTGTCATTGAAGATGCTGAGCTGGGGAAAAAAAAAAGTTGAGGAGTAGAGGCTAAAGGGCAAATTCAGCATATCTGGAAGACACGAATGGCACACTGAGAGTGTTGGATTGATGAAAAAAGGAACGAGAGGGGCAGCGGGGAGAAGCAATGAAACGAGGCTGGGAAAAAAACATGGGAATCGGAGAACCAGAGAGAGACCACACACACCAGTTCTTTAAGCTGCCGATTGCTAGTGGGACTGGGCACAGATCCTCAGGTTGGCACGGGGCCAGGGTGACATCCTGTTGCCAGGGGCGACATTATGGTTTGGCCGCAGCCAAGGAAGGCCGAAGCAGACGGTCACCTTGAGCCATGCCAGCCTCCTGTTTAGTTCTGACACCACCATTTATCGTCTGCGGCTCTGAATACCGCAGCTTCACACACACACACACACGCACACACGCACACACACACACACACACACACACACACACACACACACACACACACACACACACACACACACACACACACACACACACACACACACACACACACACAGACACTGATACAAACACTGTTAAAAATAGCTGTTATGCATTTTCTTCTCTTTTTTTTTAACACCTATCATACCACTGGGAGGCACCAGTTTAGCTGAATGGTTAAAATGACCCAGAGCAAGTATTCAAGACGGCCAGACCATTAACAAGAAGCCATTACTCTGTCGCAGCCTCAGAGCGGTGGCACTAGGGTCAGTGTGGAAGAGAACTGCAGCGTGAACGTTTTTTATTTATTTTGCTGCTTCTTCTCCTCGTCTTTCCAGATTGTGTTTATGACTTGTTGCCATAGCAGCAGTCGCATGAAAGCCAGCGCAGGCTCTTTTTTCCCTTTTTTTCTTCTCACCCTGTGGGCTTATTGGCCATATCTGGTTCAGCTTCTGAACATTACGCTTGATTAAAATGGTACGGTTTGTGTCTGTGTGTCTGTGCACTTATTGTGTTTAGTCCATGCTACTTTCTCAGCGACACCTTCTATTGCAGATCAGATTATAATCTCTTTTAACTTGACAGTCACTGAGGGTTTGAGTGACATATCACAAGATTAGGGTCACCGAGGCTTCACCCATACAATGTGGATTGTGTGTGTGTGTGTGTGTGTGTGTGTGTGTGTGTGTGTGTGTGTGTGTGTGTGTGTGTGTGTGTGTGTGTGTGTGTGTGTGTGTGTGTGTGTGTGTGTGTGTGTGTGTGTGTGTGTGTGTGTGAGAGTGTGTGTGTGTCTGTGTCTGTGTGTCTGTGTGTCTGTGTCTGTGTGTGTGTGTGTGTGTGTGTCTGTGTGTGTGTGTGTGGGCAAACCGTCATCTACTCACAGCTTTCTTTGAAAGCTCAGACCTAGAAGAAGGTCATAGTGTATTCCAACATTAGCTCGGTGAAGAAAAATAACACACGTCAGCTTCTATTTATAAATAGTTCAAACCAGGAGGGTGGAAACTGACAATCACTGTATTCATTGAGTATTTAATCTGTTGTTTTATTTAAAAAAGCCTGAAATAGTAACAAAACGCGTGCAGCATTGTAATAAAACTGACAGTACAAAGACTTTTTATAGATGTATTATAGATTTATTTAGGATTCTGCATCACAAGGTCCTGTTGACCATGTATAAACCATTACATTCAGTTTAGAGCAGAATTACAGCTTTAGGCCAGACTGATTTCATGATATATTTCTCTACGATCCCTGATCCTTTCTGTCAGATAGAGGCATCAGATGGGTTTGATGGACATACACAACAATGTCCACACTGATAAAAATCCTGACACCTGAGCTTGTGACCCCAAGACACATTCAGCCTCTGTCTAAAATACTTTTGATTCTCATGCATTCTCTTATCTTTCACCCACAGGAACCTCTGTCCCCTTCTTTCTTCATCTGTCACAGTGTGATTGGATGTTGGAAAATTCTGCCTCTGGCGGCCCATTTAGCACTTGAAGGGTTTTTAAATAGAGGTCAGATTGTGATGCCCCGAACTCTGAGAGGTCAGTTGGCCACATAATGTGATGATTTCAGCGTCCCCTCGTTCCGAGTGAAATAGATAATTCCCAATTTTTATTTAATCTGCTTGGAGCAGCAGATGGGTTGAATTTACCAGAGCAGTGAGATTTTTCAAAAAAATCTGTCTCTAAGAAAAGAAATACACCCACGTCAGTCGTCGTTCTTGTTTGTAAAAGTAGGCACTTTGTCAAATGTTTTTTCTCATGTAGTGTCTGTGTTTGCTTCTCCTGGATTTAGTTTCCATATATTCCTGAGGATCCATCATCCCTTTTCACTTACTTCACTGAAAATCAAAAGCAATGGCGTTGCTGCATCTATGAAATGTCATTTCCCGTTGTGTTTCATGCTGACCCCCCCGTCCCTCTGGGCCCCTTTCTCACTGTAAGTCTTCCCGCTCCAGACACAAACACAACCTGCCACCTGACATAACAAAGCCCCCTTTTCCCTCTTTGAACAATTCAAGAAAGTTCAGGGAAAGAGAGTTAGCATTTGGATGATATTTAGGAAATTTATGTTTTATATTACACTTTTTTTTATGGAAATAGATAATGCCTTTTACAGACCAACTAGACAGGTGGTTGATGAGTTAAAAAAAAGTTAAACATCTGCTACAGCTGCAGATTTAGTGAGACGTAAAAGGGACACAGCTCGATAAGCATAAATACACTTAAGTGGTTATATGCAACATGATTCTGTAGATAATTCTGGCTCTGTTCCCATCTGTATTCTTTTTTTTATTTCACAGCAATGAGAAGAATTATAACTGAATTAACTGCTCTGGCCACAGTGATTTATTTAGTGTGCTGACGCCAGTGCTTTCACTTTACTCGTCCCTGTAATGTGTGGCGGGCCACTGAACCTGGATAAAGAGCTTAGACCGTCTGACCCACTCCTGCACTCCCACTCACACAAAAAGCATCACATGGCCACACACACACACACACACACACACACACACACACACACACACACACACACACACACACACACACACACACACACACACACACACACACACAGAATACACTGAACGATCATCATGCACATTCATGGGGAGAGCAGCAGGGGAACATCAAGCTGAAAATATTTTTTCAAAGCCAAATTGAGTCTTTTTAATGTTGGTTGTGGCACTGTACTGTGTTTTTGATATGACCCCTGGTGCCTCCAGTGGATTAGATGCGTTGTATTAGCCCCATGTTCAGTCTATTTGCGTATGGTGTTAAAATCTGGCTTTGTTCCGCTGAATGTATTTTCCGGGATAAAGGAGGCTTTAAAAAGTAGAGACAGAGACAGAGACAGAGAGACAGAGAGCGAGAGAGCGAGAGAGCGAGAGAGCGTGCGTGCGTGCGTGTCAGCACTGCAGGTGCTGAAATTACTGTATCAGTTGCCTGACTTGAATGAGCCCCGCTCGAGGCTGCATATTTGGACATTCATGTCAACGACACCGCGCATCTGCTCCTGAAAAGGGAGTGATGGTGCTCGAGAGAGAGGAAATGGGTTGTTTTCATAATCACTTTGACTTGTTCCCCCTCCTCACTCTCTTTAATATGGTGTCATTACTACTGAAATGCAATTAGCCATGCTAATGGGCTGGCATTTGGACTTCCGTCTCAGCACTTACACCGAGACTGGTAAAAATGTGCCATAGATGAATTGGGATGGCGACTGAAGAGGCTGAATGGGCATGTGAGGGGCTGAGTGGAGACGATGTGGGGGTTGTAAAGGATGTTATTGAGTGTTAGGGGCTAAAGTACTCCGGCGGAAGTGCAGAGAAGATTTTTTTTCTTTTAAATGAGGTATTGTTGGGGTGCAAGCGAAGAGGATGTGGACAATGAAGCTATTGGGACGAGTAAAGAGGCAGAAAAGCCACCAAAACCTGTTAAAATCACTTTGTGTGTCAGTGAGTGTGTGTGTGCTTGTGAATGTGTGTGTGTGTTTGACAATGGTGGTTAGGGGAGTACCTCTGTATAGCACACAGCAAAGCCGTCCGTTTAGAGCATGACAGCTCGAACAGGCATGTTCCAGTAATGTTGCACTGCAGAAGAAGATGCATCATGGTCAGAGAAACCTATAAGGAAAAAAATGCTCTTCTATAGCAGCATGGTATCAACATTGCCCGTGATTCTCACTTGGCGAGGCGTGGTGGTATGTTCTTTGAATTTTAAATATACGCCAGCTTGAATAATATTAAGAGGATATAATTGAATGAATGCATTTCTCAATTTATTACCTGACAGCAGAGCGTGTAACCTTGCGCAGTCTGTGGGAGGAGTGCCTGTCCATATCTCCGCGAGCGTAATCAGGGCTGGTGAGTTGTGGCGTCATTAATAGATTAAGGGAGATCAGAGATGCTCAAGTGCAGAGCCAGGGTCAACTGGGAGGCTGCAATTCACTAAACCCGAGCTTGTGCTGAGCTTTTTCATTTTTTACTGTCCTGTCGTGTTTTGGCTCATCATGTCATCTTTGTTTTTGCACGGTATTTCTTCAGACCATACACAAAGTGAACTTTACACATCCACTAGGTGGCTCTGTGTCTCTACAGCCTTCTCATGCAGCAAGGAGTCTTGGCTGCGCAGAAAGCGAACCCAAATATCCTTAGGGTGAATAGATTATGATATGGAGCAGGAGCAGTGGGGTTTTTTCTCCACCCTCCAGGAGGCTGTTTGTTTTTTCCGTAATGGCTGAAAAGAGGCTGTTCCTCCTCTCCTAACAAAGCCCCGCACCCCGCAGACATACCTGTCTGAGCGCCGGGCGCTGACCCATGTCCAGCCCCCGCAACCTCAGAGAGGGATCGGGTGTTTTTGTGGGACTGCCAGGAGCTCCATTAGGGATCCGGACCAGCTGAGGTTCAGTCTGTTTTAACCCTCAACAGCCCCCCCCCCCCCGCCCCCCCCCCCCCCCCCCCCCCCCCTCTCCCCCCTCTCCTCTCTCTCTAGACTGGAACACTCCTGAGGTCTGCAGCCTAAAGGAGTTTATTCTCGCACATGCAGGGAATGTGAAAACAATCATCCAGGTTATCGTATTCTCTCTCTCTCTCTCTCTCTCTCTCTCTCTCTCTGTCTGTGTGTGTGTGTGTGTGTGTGTGTGTGTGTGTGCGCACCTGCTCACCCTGCAATTCTTTCAACTCCCACGGTGAAGCCTAATAAGTCCCAAGAATCCTCCCCATCTTGTTTTGATTTTGTCCCGGGGTTGTTTTTTCTAAACAGTTTAACTCTCCGGGGAAGTTCAGCTGTTCTCACTGTCTGCCGTACGACTGCTACCTGGAAGAATTATTCGAAATGCACCGACAAAACCCCCCAAAAAACTGCAATATAAATATATATATATTTATTTTATATTGCAGTTTTTCAATAGAACATTTGCACTTTCACCATGGCTATAGTTGGAATTTATTTCCTGTTGCTTCATTGTTAAATGACTTGTATTGGATCCAGATGACAGGTTAAAGGATCCTCATCGACAGGTTCAGCACCTTGGATAGTTCCCTCACACTTTTGAACTGAAGTGTTTGCTCTCATTGACAATTGTGTGGCTTGAGTGGCGCTGCAGTGGAGAATTTAAAGAACAATAGATTTTTGGCTCTTTGTCTGGCTGATGTACTGCACAGGCAAAAAAAAAAGGATTTCCTTTTCTGGCAGTAACATTATTGAGCAGGGAGTCCAAGTGTGTGCAGCGCGCAACGCCTCACTGGCTTCTGCGCTCAACTGTTGTGAAATTGTTTATGTTTTTTTGTAGTGCAGAGTAAGCTTGTGAAGGAAGGCAATGTATATGTAAATACAAAACACAGGATCGCATGTATATTTCTTTTAATTCGTACTGTCAGTCCATTTTTGACACCTGAACTCACGCACACATACACACACACAGACTCAGGCGAATTCGCTGTATACTGTATATGCAGAAATATAAAACGCACGCTGACAGATATTCGTTTCAAAGACAGAGGCTCTCTGTGACGGCCAGTTTCAGGGCGGCTCAACGGGCAGAGTGTCAGCACTGCGATTATCAGCAGACAGATAGCGGATGACAGCTGCCATTGGTTATTGATGACTTTCATAATTAAAATCCCTTATGGGGAGAACCCAAAGAACAAAAGAGAAAATCACACAAAATGATGAATGGTCCTCTCATCTTTAGGGCTGATATGAGACCTACCAGGCTTGTCCGCATGAATATTGCCTTTCCAGGAAACTCTCTGAATACGGTTTCAAAGAAGAGCCCAGTGCTTTTAATATTGCCAGAGCTGTCTTGCACTGCTTGTGTATTTGTGTGTGTGTGTGTGTGTCTGTGTTTGTGTTAGAGGAATGATCTTCAAAAATATGAGGAAAAAGGACAAACTGAATAAAGGAGCGCATAGGTCAGACAGAAATAGAGATATATACTAATTTTACTGCAGTGTAGGGGATTTCTGGCTCAGGTTTGTTCCTGATCCAATTCTTGGTATCAGCAGTAGTAGCCCTCGAAGAGTTTCTCTTTAGATTTCACATGATTTGGATGAATAATACTATTTGTTGTCTAAGCAGTCACTTAATTTCCACAGCGATATAGATTAAACACAGTTTTATAAGTTGTGGGCTTTCCTATATCATCTATAGACAGTTTGAAGTCAGATCTTGCTGCATATACTGTGTGTATTCCATTCTGTATGACATCCAAACCTCGCCTAGGGTTATTACAATTTTTTTTTTATTGTATACTGTTCTATTCAGTGCTCCTTCCCCTCCGGAGAAAACAAGCAAACAGACAAGTGTACTGTACGTGACTGACGGAGATGAAAGAGGCTCCTTTGTGAAACGAGTACAGTAGCAGATCAGACAGGACGACTGCCAGTGATCGTCTGCTCCCCTGCAGGCTCTATGAAGTAGAAAGCTGCAAGCCTCGGAGCCCTGCATGGCATCCGTGTGAATGAGAGAGAGAGGAGGGTATTACACACAGGGAATTCCTGCACGTCTGTCCCCATGCTGTGTTTGAGTGTGTGTGTGTGTGTGTGTGTGTGTGTGTGTGTGTGTGTGTGTGTGTGTGTGTGTGTGTGTGTGTGTGTGTGTGTGTGTGTGTGTGTGTGTGTGTGTGTGTGTGTGTGTGTGTGTGTGTGTGTGTGTGTGTGTGTGTGTGTGTGTGTGTGTGTGTGTGTGTGTGTGTGTGTGTTGCTGTCAGAGTAGAGCTTCCACGTTCCTCCCCTGCTAACCTGCTAAACGGTCTCCTTAAACCCACCCACCACCACCACTCAGTTCTCCTCCTCCACAACAGCACGGGGCTGCTGTGACATCACTCATTCCCACGCACTCTGGTTGGCTGGCCGGTGGATGGAAGGATTGTCCCCGCAGCCTACGTTGGGAAATTAAGAGGGAGAGAGATAGAGAGGGAGAGAGAGAACACGGGAGGGAAAGACTGAGGTAGAGAGTGTGTGAGAGGAAAAGAGAGAGAGGGCGAAAGGGACGAAGCAAGAACGATTGATGCTGAGGCAAGCCGGCACTGCGCTGCTCTCTCTCACTCACTCACTCACTCACTCACACACACACACACACACAAACAGTTTTTGCATCACGCGTTGACTCACATCACACTCTCAAGCTGCTTAACATGCCGGAAAAAAACACTGAGTCTGACTGAGTGTGCAGCCCGCTACTGCAGGACAGGACAGAGGACGGCAAGGCGTAAAAAAAAAAAAGACGAGAGAGGAACACGAAATTGACACCTTCCCCTTCTGCTTTGCCTCAGAGCAACAGTTCCACCACTGTCATCTGGGGAGGTCCAGGGCTCCAGGGAGCCCCTTAAAGGACAGCTCTCCCCAAAATAGGGGGGGGGGGGGGAGGCGGCAAGGGCAGGAGCAAGGGCAAGTGCAGCCTCTCCAGTAAGTTGCCGTGGATGTCTTCTCCACGTCCCCATGAAAACAGCTGGGAATCGAGGCGCAGCCTGGGGTACAAGATGGCACGACGAGCAGGGGGCGAAGCCTCCCCTAAAAAGAGCACATCCCTCAACCTGGTGACAGGCTTCTTCCACTTCCTCCGAGGTGAGTGGCACTGCGTGACTCTGAGAGACGTGAGAGTGTGTGAGAAAAAGAAGGAAAGTACAGAGTGTGTGTGTGTGTGTAATTTTGCATATGTCAAGGGTTGTGCTTGGTGTGTGTGTGTGTGTGTGTTTGTGTGATTTTGCGTGGCACTGCAGTATGGACCATATGTGCCTGCTGTATGGGAGTGTGCCTTTTGCAGTGCAATTATCCTCAAGTGTTCCCTGCGGGGCATATTTTTTTGGACAGTGGGTGTGGTGTGTTTTAACTGTGTTTTAAGCGAAATGGACGGACATTTAAAGGGGGGGCGTTTCCACCTTGGCATAGTGATAGAGTGTGTGTGTGTGTGTGCGAGCGTGTGTGTGTGCGAGCGTGTGTGTGTGCGAGCGTGCGAGCGTGTGTGTGTGTTAGTGTGTGTGTGTGTGTGTGTGTGTGTGTGTGTGTGTGTGTGTGTGTGTGTGTGTGTGTGTGTGTGTGTGTGTGTGTGTGTGTGTGTGTGGTGTGTGTGTGTGTGTGGTGTGTGTGTGTGTGTGTGTGTGTGTGTGTGTGTGTGTGTGTGTGTGTGTGTGTGTGTGTGTGTGTGTGTGTGCGGGTGAAGCCAGAATATCCAGAGGAGAAGAAGCAACTCACCGCATGTGCCACGGCACAGCAGGCAAACTGTCAAACTGTTTGATTTCTTATCTCTCCGTCTGACCCCGCGGTTGTGTGCCTTGTCTGCTCATCTGTGTTTTATTACAATAGGTTCATGTCTTCTGTCTGCTTGCTTCTCCGAGTGTCTCACTGTCTGATAGATCATATTAGATTAGACCGGAGGACAGATTACCACAATATTTCTTCGTCACTGTACCTATCGATCCTGTGGGGGAATAAGCAAATATACAGTCGGTCGGAATAGTTGTTTTTATATCTTGTTTGCAATGGGATGTAATTCCTTCCTTTTTTGTTCCTATGGGACAACATACTATCAATATCATATCATATTCAATCATATCCCAATGATTTAATCTTCTGTGTGTGTGTGTGTGTGTGTGTGTGTGTGTGTGTGTGTGTGTGTGTGTGTGTGTGTGTGTGTGTGTGTGTGTGTGTGTGTGTGTGTGTGTGTGTGTGTGTGTGTGTGTGTGTGTGTGTGTGTGTGTGTGTGTGTGTGTGTGTGTGTGTGTGAGAGAGCTGGGGGGGCAGCTGTGAGAATTCAGGGGCTGCGGATGAAGCTAATGATTATACAGGCCAACACTCGGCGAGAAGGTAATCAAGTGTGTTAAAATGCAGGACGGCTGTTTCCCTTTGTGATATTGAAAGAATGTGAGCGTGTGTGTGTGTGCTGAAGTGCGACTGTGTGTGCGCGCATAGTTCAAAGTCACCTCGTCCCTGAGACTGAGAGGCTGGCACCACGTACGTGCAGACATGTTCTCCGTCACATGGCTCCTGCCGCCAAGTCTTTCTCATTCTCACCCAATATTACTGCCCATCAATATTTGATCACTCCCGCAACCAATCATAAGATTAATTCATAGAAAGGGGACCTGCTCAGTGGCACGTATGACTATGCATTAATGTATCTGCATTATGTATGAACGACCCACCACCTCTGTGGTACAGACACACACACACACACACACACACAAACACACGTCCCTTACTGTTCATATCTGACCATGATACCCAGTGACACACTAACCAACTTTGAGTGTAATCAAACCGTCAGCATATTTCATTAAGGTGGAGGGAAGCAATGTGTCAGACGTCCTCTCTTGCTGATAACACGCTCATCTCAAAGATATTGCTCTGTGGCGCAGATGGTACAGAGGAAGGTATTGTCACTGCCAGTCACTGCGCACGATTGGTTTTTTGGAGTTCCAGGTAGACTACACATCTGTGTTGTCTACAATTCATTTGAATTATGAGCAATTACAACAGGAATGATTTACTTGTTGAAGGATATAATGATTCTCCAAATACATGGTTTGGTTTGGTTTGTTTATTTGGGCCACAGTACAGTTCTTTTTTTCTCTTTTTTTCAAGTCATGTGACACGTGCAGTTGGAAGATAATAAAATAAGTTTAATACTTTTTGAAATATTTTGACAAATTATTATGGGGTATTACGGCTCCATCATCCTGTATTGCCATATTAGATTGTGATATCCCAGTAGTATCGCAGTTTTGTTCTCAGTTTCAGAAATGTAACACTTAATTACTTGGTTCTAAAAAGCCTGCAGAACATATCATTCTAAAATGTTTGTGTGTCTTATATGTATTCATGTTTTCCTGTGCACAGATTAGAGACAAGGCTTGATTTATGTCTTGTTCTCATTTATGTGAAGTGGCTTTTTAGGGTGCATCGTCAGCAGACATCTATTCTATTGATTGTGCGTTTGTTAAGTGGGCTTTATCGCTGTAGCCACGGCAATGTCCTTCCCTGTATGTAGGTACATACGTAGATTTAGGGTGAGGTTGGCTCTCATGTGACATGACGACAACTGCAATGAACAGTATTATAGCAAGAGAATATCATGCTGCCTGAACTGCAGTCAGAAATTAATAAAAGCTTCATAGAGATCGTGTCATGAGGAACATGTCATCGTACAGGAACAACCTTCTATCATCTAAAGGGCATTTCTGAGAGCAGGATTATCTGTCCACACTTGGAGGAGTCCAGCTAGTGAAAATGCCATCTTTAAATGTCAAATGCCTTCTCCCACCACATCAGTGTATAAGGTACGATTTGGTTCCGACTGCGCAAAGACACTTAAAATGGAAAGTAACAATATCAAAGTTAATGAGAGTCGCCGTCCAACTCTGCAAACCCAGTGGAAACAATAGACAATGTGAAGATTGTGTTTTAATCCCCTCTTTTGTTTACCATTTGCATGTGACTGATAGTGATGCTCTGGGCTCTGATTTACAGATGAGCAGGAGGCAGTGCAGAAAAGGACATTCACAAAGTGGATCAATTCCCATTTGGCAAAGGTAAGAGAGTTTTGTTGATTCCCATTACCACCGCCAGCATTGTGTTGTTCCTTTGTACAAATACTATAGTGCTGGTGTTTGTGGATTAAAAACTTCCCCCATCCCGTTGCTTTTCCACACGAATCCCTTTGCTCTCATACGCTCCTTCCACAGCGGAGCTCACCGTGACATTTGCTCCATTTCCAAAACACACTGTTGAGCAGGTCATGGGACTGAGTGTGCCAGCTAAGACCACACACACACACGCACACACACACACACACACACACACACTCACGGTCATTCTTACTCACATGCCTTTCGTATTCCTTTTTATTCCTCCAATCTCAAATAGCTTGTAGCAAGGATTTGTTCTCACTCTAATTATCACGTTCACATTGCAGCATTTTAATACCGTAAATCTTTCTTTCCCTGCAAGCTGCTGTCAGTAATTTAAATCTTAAAAATCTATAAACCCTCATCTCAATATTGGCCAATTTAGATTGCACTGGATAAGAGATTTTAGTTAAAGACCGCCCGTTGTTCACCTCCTCAAAGAGCTTGGACAACCGTGTGTCTGTAACTTACACTAAATAATTGCACTTGACGCAGCCGCTGCTGAGGGGCCATCATGTGTGTGTAATTATTGTATTATACCACATTAGGTTCCTCAGTTTAACCAATTACTGCTTGAATGGTGTGTCAGGAATGGGTGGACAAGGCAAATATGGCACGGTGCAACACAATTAAGCGTTAGGTCAATTTGTGACGCTCCTCTCAAGGTTTCCCATTCGATTACGGCAGATGTGGAGGGCCTCGCACCGCAGTGACATGGAGCAGAAAATTCATTTGAAAAGCACTCTGGAGGGAATAACTCTCCATGTTACATTGAATATCATGTCTCGTGGCCGTGCCAGCAGAAAATAACACGCAGCCCGATATTTAAATGCCTTGAATTTTTGAACAACACCTAAGATAAGCACATAGTTTATTCATTAAGTCATTCTGACACAATAGAGTAGAGCGGTGTGGTGATTTTTGCAATTTCATGGTAAATTGAATACGCTGGGGTAGGAATGGAATGGGTAAAGAGGATGAGGAGTCAGAGAGATACCAAGGAGAGGGGTCCACAAAAATGTGGATTAAAAAATAGTTGGTGTGACAGTAAATGCGCGTCAGTGGTGCTGCTGAGTGAATTTTTTCACATTTGGACAGAACCAGGCGGACTAAACTAAAGCCGTACTGATGCGGCACAAACACAAATGAAATGGTTTGACAATGATCCTGGAAATGTAATTTCAATTCCATTTAAATTCCCTTAAATTAACCAATTCACCTAATCAGTGGATTAGCGATACCATCACAGTTCCATCAGAGGTAGATAACCATGTTTGTGCCCCGTCGCTTCTCTCTCGACCTAGTTGATCAAATTAGTTGCTCTCCTACTCCTCCTCGCCCATCGTGAAACCGCTTCCTCTTTCACCTGATGCCTGACGTTGCCATGGTGACGCTGATTGGCCCGTATTTGTCTTCAAAAATGTCTTGGGTCGTCGCGGCGTAGAGCTTTTTGATGAGCAGAGGGCAAAAGTCAGCGCAGCTGGTGCAAAGGATCTGTGTTGATGAGGAGGTGCATTTCTTAAAGATGTCGTTCCGTAGGATGGTGGGGATAAAACGGCATCTGGTGGGCTTGTCTCACATTTATAGACACTCTACAAATAACCATTTAAAGAGACTTATTAGGAAGAAGAAGAAAATCAGCGTGAGAGCGAGACAGGCGGATAGAGAGAGGGAAGAAGCTTTAACAGTTGGTTTGGTTTGCTCTCAGGGGGATGGATCATGCCCTTGGCTATGCAGATGATTAGGCCACTCCAGTTATCACAGGTCTTTAATACAGCGCCTAAAGGTATGTGATTAATCGTTGGGTGAGTTGAGACACGGCAAAAGGATTCCTTTCTCTATCACTCCCATCCCCCTTACTCTTCCACTCCACAGGTACAACAAAAGAAGTCTTATGTGATCTGAAAAAGAGTTTCAATGAGAGAGGATGTATCGAAGCTGGTAATTTATACAGAAGATTAATGGCTCTCATTACTCGGAGAAGTTCGCCATATTGAGTCGCCAGTTATAGACTAGAGAGCAGCGGTGCGGTAGTTTTTGCAGGTTTGTTTCTTTTGTTTAAAAAGAGGGTCATATGCAATTTTCATTTACATATTGTAAGAATGTTGCTTGCAATTTTTTATTTTGAAGTAAATATCCACTCCACTCGGCAGTGAGGATTGAGGGGGGGGGGGGGGCCTTAGTGAGCGGACCCCAAGTTTCCATTTTGACAAATCCTCTCTGAGAAGGTTAAAGCTTAATTACGAAGTGGCCAGTGTGACCGGCGGAGGTCTCATCGTCTCTGAGGCGTTTTCCAGGCAAACAGCTTTAGTGCAGTAATCAGTGAACCAAGTGTTCTCAGAGATTACAGCAGCAGTAAAGTGAAGCTCACCCGCTCCCTCTTTCAGTGTTTACTTCTCCTGCCCCCCCCCTCTCTTTTTGTGGTGAGGAACGAGGACGAGGGAGTGGATGATGCACATAAAATTTAAACCCGGCAATGTCGTTGCTAATGATGATGGTATGCACCTTCGCCAACTGAGCTGTTAAGGTTTTATTTTTTGATTAACATTTTTTTGTTACTTTGGAAGGCAATGTTGGTTTATTGTTTGTTCACTCATTTAGTCCAGACTGAAAGTCTGTAGCTTCAAAACTGGATAGATTGCCTCGAAATTTGGCAAAAACAATCATGGTCCCCACAGGATGAATTGTGAGTTGTGAATTTTCTGCATTTCTGTATTGCTTTTCTCATCTTAATGAACAATCAATCACACACCCGCACGCATGCGCACGCATGCACACACAGACACACACACAAACACACACACACACACACACACACACACATATTCATGGAGTGCTTCTGTATAGTGTCTCTCTGTCACGGATACACTCATACACCAATATACACTGGGGGCAATTTTGCGGGTTCAATATCTTCTTTGTTATGACATGTTCATCTTGTACCAGTAGCTGTATGATTTTTATCCAGGTGTAAATGCCAATTTAAAAGTTAAAGTAATACACATTGTTGCACTTGTGCAAATAATGTCCCTGCAGAATAACGGTACATTCAAAAGATTAAGACAATAGGTATTTAATATCAATTTTAAACTGGATGTATTGTAATTTTTAAAAAATGAAACCCTACTGTACTCGTTGTTTCAATGTGTTGATCTTTTGGAATCCACCGTGTCAAGTGCACCAGAGAATAACACAAGGGTAGAGACTTTGCTCACAATCAATTATTGCCCCGACACTCAAAAGCAATTAGCTCATTTTGCCCTTGATTTATTTTATTTGAGCTCATGTGGCTGAGCAGAGGAAATGGATATTAGTTTCTTATTTTGTAATTAGTCTGGAAATTTTTCCTCATTAGCTTTAGGATTATAATGAACAAATAGGTGAATTTAACTTCAATTAGCTTGTGGTTTAATTTATCCCTTTGAAGGGTCTTTGTAAGTGTTTCCTCTGTCACTTTTTACGATAGAACCACGAGTGCTTTCTGAATATTCTAATATCCAAAGCCATGAAATGACATTAGAAGAGGAATTAGTGAGAAGAGCCGCTGTATTTGCTAATTAATTTTGAAAGTGATGGGAGGCTGGTGTCCCTTCTCTCTCTCTGCCTTCTATCATCTCTCTCGCTGACACTCTATCTACTCAATTATGCCCCTCTCTCTCATATCCACTATGCTGGGGGGTGGTATATTTCTGTCTCGCACCACTCACACTCTCACGTGCTAACACAGACACACTCATGCACACACCCCCAGCCTCTGCCATTCCCCTCTCTTTACTCCATCACTCCCCTTGCCGCTAATCTCCCTGTGAATGGCTCGCTCGCCCCTCCACTCCTCTAAATCTCTCCTCAGCCCCAGCATGTGACTGTGCTTTAAGAGAAATCCTTGATGTGGCGTCGGCAAGAAACAGAGATATGTGGATTTCCCCGAGTCTGGAAGTCTGTGTCAGGTCAGGGATGAAGTCGGGGGGAAGGATACAGTTTGAAATCATCAGCATATTTTAGGATTTGAAGTCCCCATTCAGAGCCCGCTGAGCCTCTGCGTATGGCTAACTCTGTCAGTAATACATGGCACCACCAAACTCTTTTGGGACTTTTTTTTTTTTCCATGTTTCACAAGTTTAAATGAACGTCTTACAGTGTAAGATATTTATTGTATTCTGGTTTATTTATGCAGTGTGCCACTGAAAGTAGGATAATATGCAGGGGAAAAAATTTCTTGCGCCATAGTTTCATGTACATCGCAAAAGCTGCTGTTAAGACTCAAATCCCAGGGCTTTGCATTCCAGGAAAACTGAATTTATGCCCTGCACTGTTTATGTAAACTGAATTTATGTAACAACTCTCGCTAAACTAAACCCCAGGGTACATATTCAGTAATGTTTATAGGTGTGTTTTTAGAACTTTTTATAGATTGTGATTTCAAACAAATAGGCTATGTAAAACACATTGGTTTCATGAGAACTATTACATAAATTAATGATCAGCCTTACTTGTTTGTTTGACTCACAAATATTCATCACATTAATTTATTAGTAATGTTTAATCTGTGAAATCCAAATGGAATGACATTTAACATGCAATTAAAATACATAAATCTTAAATATTAAGCCTACGTGTGTACTGCTCTGTTTATCATTTACATTTTTCCTTTTACATTAACAAATAAAGACAGAGGGTACATTTGTTTTTCGCACGTAGCATGTCCCACCTTTGGTGGTGACAGACCTATTTGAGGACATCAAGGACGGTGTGAAGCTGCTGGCCCTGCTGGAAATCCTGTCTGGACAGAAACTGGTGAGTCTCGTGATCATTTCTCCATCATGTGATTTGGCCACAGGCAGATTCCAAACACTTCATATCCTCTGATCTTTCTGGAGGAAAAATTTGACTTGATCACATCGAGTCAGTGTCTTTTTGAATGTTTGTGTCAGTGCAGCCTCTATAAGCATTTTTCACAAATCTTTAAAGATCTGCAGACTTAATACGGGGCATGTGAAACGAGTCACAATTGCATGGGAATGCTTATTGATCGGCTTTTATTGAGATGTTTGAATTGGATTGGAAAACCCTGATTAACAAGGACAGATCAGAGTTCACAAACACACACACACACACACACACACACACACACACACACACACACACACACACACACAGCGCAGACAAAGGCACACACAGCTTGAGGATTTTACTTGTCCAATATTGCCCAAGGTCTAAGCTCTCTGCCTCCTATTGATCTGGCTGTTGATAGTCAAACACAGGCCTGATTGGACCTCCTGTCTTTCTTATATTAGTTCTGAATCTATATTGGTCAGGGTGGGCTCTTAATTTTCATACATGGAATTCAACACTTACACATAACAGCATCTAAAATAATCCACTATGTTATTTCATGCACACTATCTATTCCTTTCCCTTTTCTGCTTCTCGATTTCTTCCTTCCCGTCTTCATTGTTCTCTGCTTCCCCCTCCAGCCATGTGAGCAGGGTAAGAAGCTAAAGAGGATCCACTGGGTCGCCAACATCGGTACTGCTCTCAACTTCCTCGAGGGGAGGAAGGTGAGAATTCAGCGCCTTTCCTTTTATGTTTTTGTGTTTTAACCCTGCTGCTGCTCTCCCTGCTCAGCTGCTGCCTTGTGGGTACAAACGTTGAATCCTGACCCTATGTAACCTGTTTCCCCTTCCTCACCGCCCCTCACTCCCTCCACCTTGTTACAGCCCTCTTTTATTGTGATACCGTATCTTCTGTTTTTGATAATTTTTGTTGAGAAAATACATGAAATTAAATCTGAAATTCCTTTTCCTTATCTAATTGGCATTTACTTGTATGCATGGTTGACGAAGACTATGTGAAAATGTAATTGCTGGACTTTTATCACCATTGTCCCTTCAAAATACACACCATTCTTCTTCAGTGAGATTAGTAAAACATTCTCAAAGCTTCACCCGGCTCGTCCTTGGATATACATAAATAAAGCCATAAGTATGAGCTTGGCGTCTGCAGGGACATTGATTTGTCTTCCCCGAGTGTGACAGGGTTAAAACCGTAAATCCCACACCAGTAATCTGTAGTCTGGAGATGAGACTTCGTTGAAAATTAAATGTAAATATGTGCCGTGTGTAAAATCAGATGTATGTCTAAAACATATATTTACGCTCTGCTTTAGAGGCCCAATCTCGTTTTACCTGACACACGTTTATCTCTCGCGTCTGTTTCATACAAATTGTCCGTTGTGGCATAATGATGTTTACAATCACAAATCATATTTGTGAACTGTTGGAACCCTGTAATATATGTATTTCAAACCCTCAGCTATAACGACACCAAAACTGAAAGTAACAATTATTTCATCAACGCTTGATCTTTTATTTTTTCCTCAACACTGTCAAATTAGGGACAATTTCCATGTCTTCAGATCACTTGTTTGTTTTTTTCAGACTAACTAATCACATCCAAAATAATTTTGCCATTTTACAATGACACACAGAAACACTGTAAATCCTCACATTCTTGAACCTGGGAGCAGCAAAATATTTTGCTTGCTAAAGTATTCCATAAGATCCATCAATCATCCTTTTTGTGTTGAGTTTTCAATGAGTTTTTTGATATCTACTGTATTGATTTCTATGTAAACACATTGTTGCTACCAACACAACCGTGAGTATGTGAGCGTGCATGCTGTTGCGTGTGTGTACTTTAACGTGGTCATACGCAGAACACTTCTGTTAACCAGATCCAGCCTCACACTCCTGTGTTGAATTGCCAGGTTAACATGCTGTGTTTTCTAATTTGAAACCTCGTGCTGCAAGTTTTCTAATCAGCCACTATCCCACGCTTCCCCACGCCGCCCTCGCCTGCCCCCAATCTCCTCCCTCGTGCTTGCTCACCTATGCCGAGCGGCATGCATTGCCATGTGATGACCTGTTGTGCAGCAGTGCCTCAGTAATGTAACCCTCTGTGTGGTAATATAGAATACTTTATCGTATCACAAGATACAGCCCTCTCATTCTCCATTTTCTCTGCTCAACTCTCCCCCCGCTCTCTCTGCATCAGTTTCTGTGTCTGTCCATCTCTGCTGGATATAATCCCTGTTGCCTGTGTTGTGGAGATACATCTCCCCTCTCAGCCAACCACTCAAGTCATCTCACCTCAGCGGTGCTACACTATCTGCCATCTCACAGTCAATGAGGCATAGCCCTTCAATCAAATGCATCTAGAGCACTTCTAAACACTCTCTCTCTCTCTCACCCTCCCCTCCTTTCTGTCTCATTTTCTCTCTCTCTCTCCTTCGCTTCTCCTTTTCTTATCCGCCCCGCAGTCGGCCTACAGAGGATCTCCGGTCAGTATTCATCACATCGAATATCAAATATCTACATCATGAGGAACCTAGGATTATAGCCACAGTGTATATTGTTCATGTTGTGTAAACTTAATAACCAGATTGTGGGAAATTGTGTTCTCTCTAATCCACATGTATAAGAAGGTGAAGAATGAGTGGATAAACAGGAATCTGGAATTATTTGATCCCGTCACGAGATATTGAAATGCTGGGTTTTGTATTTTGACACAGATCAAGCTAGTCAACATCAACTCCACAGACATTGTTGATGGACGCCCATCAATCGTACTGGGGTTGTTGTGGACCATCATCCTCTATTTCCAGGTAATATCGCCTTCTGTAAATTTACACAAAGGACGTCCAATTGACAACTAACTTTGCTGCCAACGTTCAATCAGTATAAATGTCAAAATGTGTAATTAAATCCTATTTAGATCTGGCAAATATGAAGTTATATGTTGTAAACGAGAAATAGTTATTTGGGCAACAGGAGGCTTGAAATGTGTCTTTTCGTAGCTCGCAATAAGCTAAGATTTATGAACATAAGAGAAGAAAACACAAGGAAAACACTGAACATAAGCAAATGTTTACTCAAACACATCTCAGCAAAATCAGTACATGTAAATGAAAAATATAATTTTAATGAAGGAAATGGAAAACCCTGCTAAATGTACTTACTCACTGTCACGTGGATGTATTTAATTTCATATTAATGTTTATGGTTTTTCTAAGAAACTGATAAATAGAATAAAGCATGCATAGAAATAAATCTTCTCCAACAACTGCCCAGCTGGCTCGGCTGTGGTCTCATTTTGCGATTGTTGTCCCAAGAGATGCGCATATTTTGATTATTTTTGCACACATGGCTGATATTATGAAGGCTCTGTGTCGATAAATATTTGATTATATGAATCAATCGGAATCAGATGAAGGAATATAGGATTTCTGGTTGAGCAACAGTTGCAAGTGCACAAAACTTATTAAGAAATATGAATGTAGTGATTTAACTAAAGGTGACTTAACAGCAAAGAGCAAATGGATTTATTCTTATAAGACTTCTAAATGCACCGATGTGAAACTGCTCACTGGACCACCAACGTAATAAATACACAAGTAATGGGAACAGGTTTACCAGGCTCATAACGTCTTGCACTAAAACAGATTAGAAACCATTTAATGACACTGTGAGTTATGTATCACTAAAGGGCATCAGATGCAAAAACATTGCACTCTCTTTTTATTCAGCATCCTATTATTATCATTAAACAAAGGTTGGACAGTGATTCCAGAGTTAATATGTCTGTAAATAAGTCGGTGTGGTGGCTTGACTTTCCAGAGTGTCTTGTTCTCTACAGATTGAGGAGCTGACTAGTAGCCTGCCCGCGCTCCAGGCCGGCAGCACCTCCTCACTGGACAGCTCCACCAGCAGCACCGAGGCCACCAGCCCACCTGTAAAAAGGAAACCCGTCCCACCTCCGGGCGGAGCCAGAAAGGCACTGCTGAGATGGGTTCAGCAGACAGCCACCAAGTATGTGGCCCACCATTAATATCCAAGTGTCTCCGCAAAAACACACACATGCTTAATGCACTGTAGGCCATGTTGTTGTACGCCGTGACCTTGTGATCCTCTTGTCTTTTCTAGACGCTTGGGGCTTGAGGTGAAGGACTTCGGCCCCAGCTGGCGCACAGGTTTAGCGTTCTTTGCAGTTATCCATTCCCTCCGGCCCAAACTGGTTGACATGGAGCGTGTATTGAGGAGGCCCAACCGTGAAAACCTGCAGGAAGCCTTTTTACTGGCTGAGACTGAGTTAGGCATTCCACAGCTTCTTGACCCAGAAGGTAAACAGTATTTCCTAAAGAATTTCCTTTGGACTTCATTATTAAGTTGATGAAAACCGAACTGGGCAGTTCTTGGGTCAGATAACAACCAACCACATTCCTGTATTCCTGTATTCTCTTTTAATATAAAGCGATGATGTGACCTTACTAAATAAAATAATGTGAAATAACATGATCTATTATGTTTCATCATAAACAATGTGACCGATGTTTTACTCAAATAATGAGACATAACTTTCCTCACATATCATTTAATTCGGTAGCTCCTCGTCATGTTGGGCTGGTTTTTCTTTTTTTTGGAATATATTAATACAATAGTGGATATCCATCACAGCATCATATGTGCACCTCAGTGTCACTGCCAAGCACCATCTGTGCCCCTTCACGCCTGCCCTTCACGATGAACTCTGACAAATCAAGCTTGACATCAGTGTAATTAAGGTCCATTAGTCTGTGAGATTCAGAATGGTGGAACCTCCAAAGCAAACTTGGGACAATGATCTCAAGAGCTGACGGTTGTTTTCTTCTAAGGTGTTAGTCGTCTGTTCCTCGATAAATATGTCAGTCAAACAGAAACTGTTAAAGAATTACCAGCCTGCCTTAACTTGATTTGACTTCTAATCACAAACATTTGGTTCGCTCCTCAGATGTCGATGTAGACAAGCCGGATGAGAAATCCATTATGACATACGTAGCCCAGTTTCTGAAGCATCACCCTGACCGAAAGCAGAGCGACTCAGACGAACAGCCAGAAGAAGAGGTAAGTCCGCTGTCAGATGTGTGTCTGTCTGGATACGCCGTTCAATTTTGTTCTCTCTTCCTGCATCCTACATGTTTTGTCTTTCTCTTTAAATGTCAGTCAAGTGTGCAAGACCACAGCCATGACATTTATATAGATGAATTTTTTGAAAAAAAAACTTAAAAGCTTTCTAAAAGCATCCTCCTATCTGTTAGTAATGGAGGTTACGACAAACTAGTGATTTCCCTGGTGTTGTGAATCAGGTCTGGCAGTGTGTTGCTTGTTTCATGTCTGTCCTTGTTGTGGCTATCTCTCCATTGGTATGTCTCCTTGTCCTTCTCTCTCTGGTGTCTCTGTGTGGTGACTACTTTCCTGTGGTTGTTTTGCTGGCCTCTGCCCTACAGCGTGGTCTTGCTCCTCGCCATATAGAGGAATTGTTAGAGGTAGGTTATATGGTAACTTAAGGGTCCCGGGGGAAGGTTTTCCATCATTTTTCGCTGCCCCAATGCAATTAGCGCCCGTGCACATTCATGGTTTCCATATATAAATTTGATTAATGCTTCTTTCTGTGGCTCTTTTATTTAATCACAGAGCGGCTGTGTGCTCTACAGTGTGTGGGTACGAGTAAACATTGTTTTTCCGTGTCAAAATAGAGCCTATATGCTAATATTGGCTCTTTATCTTACAGTACCTGCTGGATATATCCTGCCGCAGGCTTCCGGAGCCATGATAACAAAAGGAAGTCCAGTATAATAAGATGTGATATTACCATTACCATTTATTAATGTTTCCGCCTAGTGCTATGGCTCCTGGTTCCATTAGCATGACAATGAAAGCCTCCGGCACCGGCAGCGTTGCATTGATACAGCATATTTGATGGAAAGCTTGCAAATAGAGGTTGCCTGTTTTTTAAGGTTAACAGTGTCGGGTGACGTGATGTGCTGTCACGCTGCACTAACCCCTCGCTTTCTGTGTCACCGCGTGTCTCGTTGTCTTACAGTGCTGATCAGGCTTTTTGTGGTTTTTGTTTTGTGTCACACTTGCTTTGTTCTTTGTTGATGGCACTTGCTTACGTGCTAATGTCTGTCCCGAATAACCTCTTTCACTAAAATAGGGTCAATATTTCAAAATAGGAATAAAGTATTGGCTGCCTGTACCGTAGCCAAGTGGAAGGGAAAAAACTGAATGGAAAGAGACTGAACAGCGCTGACACTGAATAGACTATCACACAAGCTTTTGAGTGGCATAGTATTATCGTCATGGTTACTTAAAATCCAATGAAATATTAGCAGGGGGTCTTAGACAGAGTACCCAGTGTAAGCTGAGTTGGGGTTTTTTGGCAGCTCTGGGTTTTTTGACATTTCGTCCCACAGGGAGACACAGAGGATTAGGAGAACATGTTAAATACTACATGCCGTGCCCCCTCTTTCACTCTCCTCCATCCTTTCATCATTTTACTCAAACATCTCTTATCCTTAATTACTTTTTACTCTCCATCTTCTCATTGCATTTGTCTTTCCTTTTCCCCCCTTTGCACTTTTCTGTGTCCTTGTCCATCTTTCCACGTGTCGTACCCCCCATTGTCCCCACCTCCTAGAGAGAGCAGCGAAAGAGCCTGAGGGAGCTCAAAATGTGGCTCGACCAGCTGGAGAGAGATGCGGTACAGACCCAGGGGACTGGGGGCAATCTCGCTCAACAGTACCAGGTTAGTGTGTGTGTGTGTGTGTGTGTGTGTGTGTGTGTGTGTGCCGTTTAAACTGGGCAAATGGGCACAGACGCTCTTATTATTAGCTTAATCAGTGGCACTACACTGTGGGGATCAGACAGCAGCCGTCATATTTTCAGTCAATCTGACTTATTCCACCAAGCCTCGGGATACATTCCAATATTTGGCCGCATGTGGGATATTCCCATTTTCTTTGCACATTATTCCGAAGAGTCTCTGAAGGCGAGTGTGAACTATGGTCAGATTTCGTGTCATGCTTCTTTTCAGTCGTTCAAGAGTCTACGTGTCCAGTTGGAGATGAGGAGGAAGCAGGTAGAGGGATCGTTACAGTCCACGCAGAGAGACGGGATTCTGACTGTGGATCAGGCGCTGGTCAAACAAGCCTGGGAAAGGGTCTCCAACAGAGTGAGAGTAGCAACTGTGGACAATCACTTTGTCTCCCATTTATTCGTAATGTATTAAATACAACTATGACACAAATTGATGAAGCAAAAGCAATGCACCAGATGTTTGTTTTTTTACAGCCTGTACATTCTAACAGTTTTATCTGTATTGAATGTGCTTTCTGTTTTGAGCTGTAATCAGGCTGCCAAAGGCTTTTTTTGTGTGCAGTCACAATGTGCTCATACAGTTTGTCTCCTCAATGTTTTTTCTGAATCTCAGCTCCTGGACTGGCATCTGCAGCTGGACAGGTCTCTCCCCGCTCCTCTCGACATGGTGGGGGCGTGGCTGCACGAGGCTGAAGGTGCCCTGCGCCAAGAGATCGTCGTCCAGCAAGCGCACGACGTGACAGATACGACTGTCCACAGAGCCCTGGAGCAGCATAAGGTTAGCATGGAGTGATGCACAGAATAAAAAAAAGAAGCTTTTTGTTTGGAGTGTGGTCACATGCTTTATGTCTTTACACTGCGCAGGATGTGTTGAAGAGCCTGGAAAGTCACCAGCAGGTCCTTCAGAGGATCCATAAGGACAGAAGTGTCGATGGAGTCCCTGTTCCCCCAGACCAACTTCAAGACATGGCCGAGAGGTGGGAAAGACAACTGCCAGTCTCTTTTGGTTTAAAAAAAAAAATTACAGCCCACAATATTACAACAGACACAAGTTATGACAATAGTAATGATCGACGTCTGTGATGTTTAAAGGTAAAGCAGAATGCGAGGGTCAAGCTGAAGGTCTTAATTTTTCTTTTTTCAGGATGAACTTTATCTCTACATCCTCTAGCATCCACCTTGCCAAGATGGAATTCCTGGAGAACAAACACCACATGCAGGCCTTCCTCTCCCTAGCTGAGACAAAGCTCAAATCCTGGATCATCAAATATGGCCGACAAGAGTCTGTGGAACTGATGCTGCACAACTATGTCGTAAGCTCAGGCTTTCTTTCACGATGTACATGGTCTGCTAAAATGCAGACTTTGAAGGTTAATATGTGTGGAAAGTGTACAAGTCATAGGAATCTCGAATTTATTCCTTTTATGAAGTGTCCTTTGGTTTTATTGCTTAATATCCAGTATGATGTTCTTGTTCTTACTGTCACTTCACATAGCCTTTCCTCTCTAACCTCTGTTTTCATCAGTCATTTGTGGAGAAGCAACACTTCTTTGAAAATTACGAGTCATTCTTCCAGTCCCTGAAACACTCTGCTGAGGCCTACGTCAAAGCTGACAGCTCAGGTGAGCAGTTAAAATGTGAATAGTGAACGTAATTCAGCAGTTCAGAGATAATTTTTCTAATAGAATAGTCCCACATATAATTGAAAGGTACAGGACCACCAGCTCACAAGTTTTCCACCCACAATATAGTAACACCGCATGGGAACACATCTAAAGCTAAAACAACTACGCAGTCTGCTATCTTCACATTGATTAGGGACATTGCACAGACTGCTCCAATACATCCAGAAATATTAAATGGATAGATATCTCAATACGCATATTACGGCAAAATCACAGATTTGCAAATCACATATAATATATTGTCATATCTCAACACTAATTGCATTCTGTTCTTTGAATGTTATCTTTTAACTGAAACTGGCTGGATTGCTGAAGTATGCCCGCCGACAGTAAATATCTCACCATAGTGTGTTGTATCTCAACTTTAGTTTCCACTGTCAGCCGCTCAGTAACCAGTGAGGCTTTCTCCTCCAGTGCTCAGTCTGCCCCTGTCTGGTTCTATTCGCTGGTGGAAGGGGGGAGTCTGCAGGCTACAGCTAAATGAGGTTCCTCCACTCTTAGCTCTCAGTGGGGAATACGACCCCATTTGCCGGTTAGGGGCTGCTCCACTTCTGCACGTCTCTGGGCGCAAACTGAGCTAGACTTTTTGGTTTCGCGGTTGTGCCGCTTTAGGGTATGCAGAGCACAGCAAGTGAGGTGCAGCAACAAATCAGTACATCTGCTGCTTGATTGGTCGATGCCACAAATGAAATGCCCCCCACCGCCTCCACGCACATGAACCCTGCTGGTAGTTAACAACATGGGCTCTGAGCGGCTGGATAGAGATAGAGATCATTTATCGTGTGTTAAATTTGCACAGTTTGAGGTAATAAAATAAAGAAAAAATGGAGACTAGAATGAAATTGATCTGCTATTTTAATGCATTATACTTGTTTGAAACAGTATATTTGTATTTGGTGGATTCATTTATCAGCACCACACTTGCTGACAGTAGTTTTTGGTACAGGACTTCTGAGACTGGAGAGTTCTCAAATATATATATATATATATATATACACACACACAAAACATGAGCTACTGGTCATACCAGACTAATTAAAGCTTTAGCTGCAGAACCCTTGAATAGACTGAACAAAACAAGGGTACAATTTATGACTTTTCATTTTTAAGACAGATGATGTTGTTATTCTTTTAAAAGTCACTATAGTCCCACAGAGAATCTATTTAAATCAACAAACATTAAGCATTGTTTTAATGTTCAGTAAGTAACAGGATCAGAGATCATAGCGGTTCTAGCAGCAGGTCTGGTTTTTGAAATTCTGCTGTTCCTGTCATCGTTGATAAAGTTGATGCGTCTCTCCTCTAGTGGATGAGGGTGAGGTGGGGGTGCGCAGGTTCATGCGGGAGGTGGTGACTCAGTGGAGGAGTCTGTCGATGGAACTGCGCAGTGTGAGGAGCATGCTGGAGGAGGTGCTGTCCAACTGGGAGAGGTACAGCTCCACCGTGGCCTCCCTACAGGCCTGGCTGGAGGATGCAGAGGAAGCCCTGAGTCAGCCAGAAAACACTAAAAGGGTATGATACTCTTTATTATTGTAGGAAACCCCATCATTTACCAATAGCTTTTTTTCTGTTCACATATTAAGAGTCCCCTCAGGGACTGAAATGCCTCAGAGTAGTGGCAATGAAATGCACTTCAGCCCAGTTTCAAGCATTTAGTTTGCATAACTAAAATTCTATTAGCAGTCTCCACTCATGTAAGAAATGATCTGCTTGACTTACAACAAGCCACCAAGGATGTTCTGGTTGTCGCATTGCCATGGTTACCCCAGATTCACATCCCCACCAAGGATTAGACAGCTAATTACCCCAGTTTTTAATTGTCCTTTCTCTGAATCCCTTTCTTTGTTTCTTTTTTCAATAACTCTATTTTTTTTTTCTTTGACACTCTGTCTTTGTTTTGTTCTTTGTTCGTCTTAATTTCTCTCTGTCTCGGTTTCTTTCTTTCTTTTAAAGAGTCTCTCTATTTCTCTTCCAGGAGTTTTTCAGGAATCTCAGCCACTGGATGGATCAGCATTCAACCATGAACGACTCCGGGAATTTCCTCATTGAAACGTGTGATGAGACTGTGTCCCTTGATCTCAAGCGGCAGCTACTTCTTTTGAATGGACGGTGGAGAGACCTCATCCTCAAAGTCAAACAAGTAACAAACAAAAAAGCTAAAACGACTACAAAATACAGTCATACATGTCAGACAAAAATAGAATAGGCTTTTTTCTTTTTGAAATTTTAAGATTTCTTTTGGTTTTAATTTAGCACTGATCTGACTGAAGCATGGTAAATTTCTCATTAAAATGAATTGCTAAGGCTGCATTATCTCTCTTTTGCTGCAGTATGCTCGAGTAGATGAGTTGGAGAAGTGGAGAAAAGACCACATGAAGGCTGCGTTGGCCCTGAAAGAGCTGCTGGACTCAGCAGAGGCCAAGCTCAATGCTCCAATTCAAGTGTCTTTCCTTAATGTGAGAGGCTTTCTACAGGATGTGGAGGTGAGGAACCCAAACAGCTCTAACATAAGACTTTTTTTTAAGGACTTATGACAACAACATAGGTACAACACAATAAGTCAGGGCTGCAGACAAAATAACCGCGTGACCTATAGTTTTGATTTGCCAAAAGCCGTGTGGATGAAAGTGCTGTAAGTAAGATGACCCTTGGTTCCATGTCTCGTCTCAGAATACCAAGCAAAAGGTTGTCGCCATGGAGACGCAATACAAGTTGGCAGCTCGCAGTGCTCAGCTTCTTGCCAAAGATGCATCACAGGATGAGGCTGCCAGGTTCATGGCAACGATGACAACAGCCAAAAGTCAGCTGAGTAAAGTAGGTATCGTTTAAGGCCAAATCGTGAAAACTAGTGTGAAATCAATCTTAAGTCTTTTGTCTTTTTTAACATCCTTTTGAGGAACCATCGTCACGTTTTCATGTCACTGTTTAATGGCATGTTTTCTTTGTCTCCAGGTGAGAGAGCGTTGTCCCTCCCTGGTGAGGGAGTGCCACATCCTGCTGCCACTGTTGGAGGAGATGGAGAAACACATCACGGCTTTTTACCAAGCCCTGGAGCGGGCCAGTCGCATCACCTCTGCTTCAAGAGACCCAGACTCACAGGCCCAGGCCCAGCACAAACAAAAGTGGCAGGTCAGATATGACAACAGTGCAAGGACTTAACTTAAATAGTTACAAGGTAGAAGCCACCTCTCATTTAAGTTGTTTTGGACATCACACTGCACGTGTTCAGCACAAAGTTCATATAGTATATGATTGATATTTCAGGCCTGTTGACCATCATTTTTCACTGTTAATTAAGTGATTCTGATCATTTGATTAAATTTGTCTCTTTCCTGGTCAAAAAGATAATATTTATCATCTCCTTTACAACCTGTTCTTAGCTGAAATGTATTTGTTGCCACAATGTCTGTAGGATTTATTAAACCAGCAGCAAAGCTGTAAACGATGTCTAGCAGTGATTGAGAGGAATCACCACACCCTGCAGAGGACGCTTTGCACCAGCAAGGTGCTCCGAAACTTTGACCTGTCACTGCTGCAAAAGAGAGTAGCTGAAATACAGAGCTCAGCACAGGTGAGCATTATACACACATGTACACCCACACATGCCAGAATGCCACACAGTGATTGCGGTACCCATGGTACTGATAATATTAATGAGATTACAAGAAAATCTAAACCCCCCCAGGAGGCATCATTGCACATTTACCTCACGTGTCTCATTACTCTGTTGCTTGATGTAACACAAATAAACTAATTACAAAATATTATTACCAAAGAAACCAATTACAATCACCATGAACCTTCTGTCCCTCCTCTCAGGCTTTGTTGAAGGAGGTTGGGGACTGGAGGAGGCAGGAGGAGGCCAACAATTGCCTGAGGAGAAGGTTCGAGGAATCACGACAAGAACTGGAAAGGGTGCTGAAGAAAGCTCAGGGCTGCTTGAGAGAGACCGGAGATGCAGAGGAACTACTGAAGAAACATACTGTAAATTGACATAAATAGAGCTGATACACGAGGGACACGGGCAATTTGTTTGCTCTCAGAACTAAAACTATCATATATCATGAATCAAAACCCAAGAATTGCTCTTTCTCACATCAGTCTTGCATTTTTGTAATGTAGGAGTTTTTTGGCCAACTGGACCAGCGGGTGCTGAGCGTGTTCTTGAAGGCGTGTGATGAGCTGACTGACATCCTACCGCAGGAGGAACAAGAGGGGCTTCAAGAGACAGTCCGCAGGCTGCACAAACACTGGAAGGTCGGGGGTCGCCATGCTTTACCACTCACACTAATTACTGCACATCTCTTGAGGTGCATAGCTGTTGCTTCATTAACTTAACCAGGACGACCTTCGGCATTGGTAAAGTTTCCATACACTGTGTTTCCAATTAACCTGTACTAGATAGATTAAAATGCATCCCTCTAAGTGTTTACTCGCTGTCTCCCTAGGCGATATTTTGTCTCTGACATTCTCTGGGATGTTGGAATAGGAGACCAAAACTCTTGTACTGGATATTATACAAAATGTCTTATCTTCCATGTCTCCTATACTGTGTGTCTTCTCTTTCTTTTCCACAGGACATCCAGGGCGCGGTGCCATCTCACCTTCTCCGTGTCAAGGTGGAGGTGGAGCAAAGTCGCGTGGCTGTGGTCCTACAAGACTGCAGAGCGGAGCTGGACAGAGAAATGCAAGCCCTGTCTGGCACCTGTACCAGTGAGCGAGTGATAAAAGAACACAGAGTGAGCCCCTTGTTTGGTAGAAACTTAGAACAGATTAATCCAAGAGTCAGATTAAATCACATGCCGTTGCTGTCATCGTGATTCTGTAGGCCTCTCAAGGTTCAACATTTCTTGCTCTTATCTCCAGACTTTCTTCAGGGAACGCAAACCTCTGACTTTGTGTGAGAAGAGGATTAGGAACATGGAGGATCTGTGTCATACGTTGCCTGACAACGACCTGGCGTATCGAACACTAGACTCCACCAGAAGGGCTGTAGAAGAGGTTGCAGAGCAAATCAAAAGCACCCACCTCAAACTGGAGCAGCACCCTGACAAATGGAAAGAGTGGAATGAAAGGTAAAAGATCAACGACATCAACTCTAAGTCTGTACATTATCCCCAACATCTCCAAGTCTGTTTCAAGTAATTGTTCCTTTTCCTAGGTTCTGCGAATTGTCTGATTGGCTCTCATCTCAGAGGAGGCAGGTGAGGCTCCTGAGAGACACGGCAAGAAATTCCAGCCATCAGGAGCAAGTGGATGCTGCTGTTCAGGTGAGTAAGCAAGGGCAGAGATTAGTTTCTGATTCATTACAGCTCAACTTCACTCAACTTTTTTTTGGGCTTCCACCATCTTCAGGCACTGCAGGAAGCAGTAGATGCCCGAGAGGAGAGCTTATTGTGGCTCAAAAGCCTCCTTACCGAGCTGTCTGAGGTTAGCTCCGAACTGGAGGTTCAGAGACAACGAACGGCCCTGGCCAAACTCTCAACTGACCTTCGGGCACTCTTCTCGTCACTCCGTCAGGTAATCAGAGATATTCTTAGAGTGTAAAACAATCTGTCTCTACCTGCGCTTTCTACAGTGAAATCCTTTGACTGATCCTCTGCCTCCGTCATTCACAGTGGGATGAAGAGGGCTCTGCCATGTTCGAGTACGAGGAGCTGAGGGAGGAGGTGCGTGGTGCTCTCGAGGAGGTTCTGAGAGCGCGGAGGGAGGCAGAGGAGCAGACCAGCAAGATCCTTGATGCCGAGGATCTGGAGGTGGCCAACCAACTTTACCATATTCACCAGGTGTGTGTTGAGATGGGACAGCTGTGATTTCAACTGTGTACTGTACAGACGTTTGATTTACAGTAGCAGCCATCAAAAGGATACGTTCAGATGACATGGCAATGAACACAAATTGACATGTCATCTGACACAGGTCGGTTTTAATGATAACGCAAAGCCATGTCATCTGACGTGTTTTCTTGTCTGTGTGTGTTTTATAGCAACACCTGAGGCGCCTGCACGCTAACAGGAGAGAGGCCGAGCTTCTGGTGTCCCACTGCCGCCAGCTGCAGAAAGGGGAGGCACTCAGTCCTTCTCTACGGGAACTGGAGGGAGCTTTCACAGAGGTCGACCGCAAATCGGGGGCCAAAGAGCACAACCTGCAGGTATGCCGAGCCTGGATTTCTCTCAGGTGCTCAATGTTTGCATCTGCAAGTGTCATCGATCAGTCGCACAAACCCCTGCTGTGATCATTGATCGGTCCACATCGAACCATGACCGGATATCAATTGTTGTGTGGTGTGTTCATTTTGTTTGTGCGTGTTGTCCAGGGATTTGTTAATACAATTCATCATTATCACTCCAAAACATCAGGGATAGAAGTTCAAGGTGTTGGTGTTTGTCTATTTGATTCAAAGGGCAAATTTAGTTTGAGCCCGACAGTGTTTGATAATAATCCAGAGGGAGCTTGATGTTGAATTTTATTGTTTCATTTTACATGACTCACTTTGTTTTCTAACCTGGATAAAAGTTTCCTGGGGCCTTCGTCACACTGTAAACAATCATTTGTAATTTAAAGATATATTACTCTTTATTTGTTTTCATCCTAAGGCCACTCTGAGCTCCTGGCAGAATTTTGAAGCAGAGAGACAAATGGTTTGGAGGTTTGTCAGCAATACCAACAATGAACTACACAGAGACCTTATTTTCAACAGTTTGGACAGCCTGAGAACTGAACTGGAGCGCAATAAGGTGTGTATGTGTGTGTGCCTGTTTATGCATATACAGTACTGTATACCCTGCATTTGCTTATACAATATATTACAATATATTATTATACAATAATATTCTTTTCTGCGTGTAGGAGCTCTTCACCAGGCTTGACGAATGTTGCGTGACAGCAGATCTGCTCCTAGAGAAGGCAGCAGATATTCAGCTTGGTCCAAAGAATCAGACTCTTCTTCTACAGCAGGCCCAGTCCACCAGAGAATCAGTCACTCAACTGCAAGACCACCTCAACAAGAAGTGAGTTTAATTAACTTATCTAAGTTAACCTAATTCCCCCACACCTTAAGTGTTCTTTAACTTCCTCAAACTCAAAGTCATATTTCCAAGTTTGATTGGAAAAAAAATGGCTCACATTTTTGACTCATATTTTTTAAAGCCATTTCATTTGAATGAGGTGCCAGTACAAACTTTTGATTCCAATCGAGTGTCATTGTGTTTGTTCTCATCTCTTTTTTATGACTGAAACATAGAAATTGGTCTTTCCTAATCGTGTGTCTTGCAGCGTTGTCCAGCTGGATAAGATGTGTGTGTGGTGGGAACACTTCAGCAGTGAATCAGAGACTCTTTCCTCTTGGATCTATGAGAAAGAGAAGGAGCTTGAGGCCATCAATGCAGCCTCCTCCTTGGATCCTTTAGACAAAAACATCAGTACAGTGGAGGTACTGTATCTCATGTTTCTCCTTTTATTTCAGAATTTCATTCCGTGTCTTGTTTTTGGTGTTTTTTCCCTCAATAATCCTATGATATTCACAAATACATATGCATCATCCGCACTTTTTTTTTTTCATAGCTCCAAGTGCAACTAGTCAAAATTGCTGTCTGACCTTGTGTCTGTTAGTGTACAGTATGGCCTCAGGGTTATTAAGTGTTAGATGAAATAAGATGACATTTTAATCTAAACCCAAGGGGAAAATTGGGTCACTGCTGCAGCGAGGACTGGGATATAGAAAGTAAATTGATCAAATTGAAGAAAATTATCTTACACATCCAGACTACGGTCCTGTCAATCCTGCAGATATCTGGAGAAAGTCTTATGAAAAAAAATTTGGGGTGACAGGACTTTTCTAAAATCCTGAGGCAGCAATTTGATTTGTTGAGAGTTTGAAAACCTCAAGAAACCAATCAGTGTTTATTTTCTACCCCTGATTTTGTGCTTTTAATGTTCTACACCTCCATGAACCTCTTTGCCAGATAAATCAAATATTGAAGATTTAAAAAGTGTCTTTTTAACTTGGTAGTAAACTGCCTTCAAAAATATTTTTATTATCGAGTCTTTTTCTCCCACTCTAAATTGTTGCTTCTCATTTATTGTATATTTCTCCATAAACATTGTTTCGTGTGTTTGCATCCCTCCAGGAGGTGGGGAAGGGTTTAGAGGAGAGAAGGGCAGCCCTGGCTCACATGGAGGAAGACTGTGAGGCCCTGTCGGGGTTTGTGACCCCCGGAGAGGCTGGATGTATCCGGGCACAACTTTCCCAGATGAGGCGTTACTGGGAGGAGCTGAAGGGGAGAGTAGAGCAGCTGGGAGGACAACTCAACCAGAGTGTCTGCTACAGGCAGAGATACAATGATAACCGTGAACAGGTATTTAGCAACTCGTAAGGCTATAACAAAGTTACAAAAGTGATTTCAAGCCAAAAGGGCATCAAAACACATGTCAATCCTTTCAATTTTTCGATGTAGAAATTGACGCTATGACTTTCTGGTGCCAGTGTGTTTTTGTATTTTTCAAATGACGTTTTTGTCTCTGTCAGGTCAAGAAAACAATGTGTGATATTAGAGAGAAGCTTGACTGTCCGATCACGTGCTGTTCATCATCTGAGACCTACAAAATCCTCCAGAATCACATGGTGAGATAAAACACAGAGAACGCAGGGAGAGGGAAATAGAGATAGTCATCCTTAACAATAATTAGTAGTCCGTATGTGATAATGTGTTTGACTGGATTTTGATATTGACACTGTATTCTAGGGAATCCAAAGGATGCATCTCTTTGGTAGTTTAGTTTAGTTTAGTTTTTAATTATGCCTGCTGAGTTAAAGAAAAAACATGTTTCTGTTTCCTCCAGGATGTCTGCCAGGCCGCTGAGCAGCTGAAGCCCCGGCTGATGGCTCTATGTTCGGCCATGAAGAGGCTCGGAGAGGGCAGCCAGCCGGAGGAAGAGGTGGCTGACCTCCAGAAGCAACGCGGACAGTTCCTGGAAAAGGCTGCAGAAAAGCAAGCTTTGTTAGAGAGTCTTCTTGCTCTGTGGCAAAGGTACTATGAGCAGCAAACGTGAATGTGCCCACAACATTATTTGTTCTCCTTTTATTGTGCGTGTGCTCTTTCTGCTGATTCCTTCTCTCCTTGCCAATTTATTCTTTTATTCCCTGAATCGTTCCCTGATCTTAGTGTGATGTAGAGGAGTCTGTCTGTCCCCCTGTCAGTCATCACATTTCTGTTCTAATAATACGCTTTTGCTAAAATCTTCTTTGTTCACACAATAGACTTTTACTGGAGCAATTGTTTCTTATTCATCGTATTGTTCAGGAGAAGAAAAGAATTCCTTCGCTGTGGAAACTGTCTAAAATGCTTATTTTTAAATGAACTCATTTATTTTTCTGCCGATAAACCTCTGCTGGGTTTATGTGTCAGTTTGTGTACTGTATGTGTGGTTCTGTGTTGCTCTGTTGTCAACCTCATCTCCTTCCCTGCAGGTCAATGTATGAGGGATTACTTAGAGCACTGGGTGCTCTGGCGAGATATGGTTGTCCTATTATGACCCTGTCACTGATACTGAGTTGTGGTCAGAGGAAGAATATTTAACACACATAGCTGTGTGTGTGTGTGTGTGTGTGTACTTTAAGATCATAACAGTATCTGTTAATAGTATCCATCTATTGTTGAATCAATATTCATCACTTCATTCTTAGGATGGTGCTGCATACATTTTCTTTGATTTAAATACATACCACCTTCTTATCTACAGATTTGAAAAGGAGAATTCGTCCATGAAAAACTGGTTGGACAGGTGTGAGTGTGTTTGTTGTCCTGACACCGACCTGCTCTCTGCCGACAAAGTGAAGATTAGGAATGAACTACAAATTGTGCAGGTACATTTTTCAATATTCCTTATTTGTCTCTCAGTTTGCAGGAACTTTGCAATTCACTTTAATTTTGAATTATTTGATTGTATTTAACTGCCGTTTTTTAATCATGTGTCACCTCACCCATTATACATATGTTTTCTTTCTGCCATTTTTTTATTTTTCACAATTTTTAAATATTTATTTCCCTAGGAAATGCAGGGAGAGACGCAGTCCTATGAGATTCTTCTCCAGGGTCTTGGGAATCTTGCAGTGTGTCTGTATCCCACGGCACCTAAAGCTCTTGTCCAGGCGCTCAGCGATGATCTCACTCAGCTACAGGACAGATCTGCTTCTGTGAAGAACAGCATATCACACAGGCAATTGTGCTTTTATACATCATGACAAAGATTATTTTCATCCGTATACCTCCGCATGAATGGATTCCAGCATTTGTTGTTTATTTTTGTTTAATCTTACACCTCTTAAAATATCTCTGTCACATTCTTCTTCCAAACTTCTCCTTAAGGTTCAAGTTGCTGGAGTCGCAGTTGTCACATCTTGAGTTGTTTGATCAGGCGTTGCTGACTCTGACCCAAAGGAGTGAAAACTTGCTGTCAGTCTTGAGAAGCTCTTCCCAGGTTGATATTGCTGATCTTGAGGCTGCAATTATGATGCTGGAGGTGAGAAATTGATTATTAGCTGTTAACAAGGATGTCCTTTATTGGCTCTCGATAATAGGACACTTGCAGTGAACAAATTTATGTTGATGGCCATTAAAGCTTACACAAATTTGTCTAATTATCACGTCTTGTTGCAGGAGCATGAGGCGCAACTACAGGCGTATGCATCGCTGAGAGAGACACTCCACCAAAGAGAGTCTTCCCTGCTTCGCTGTTCCACCCCAGAAGCCCAACAGCAGCTCCAGGGCTGGAAAGAGGATTGCCTTCAGCCCCTCCGCGAATCCCAGCGTCTCCTGCTCCTCCGGAAAGAGTGCCTGACTGAGTTAAAGGCCTTCCTCCAGAAGCACGGCACAGCGGCTAAGGTTGTGCACCGTCTGCACGAGGCCGTGGAGGGCAGGGGGAGCTGGGACCGCTCCAAGGCTGAAGAGCTGCATCATGGATTAGGGGAAGTGGCTAAAGACGTGGCCCGGCTCGAGGCCGAGGCAGTCGGGTTAGATGGGCAGCTGAGCAAGGCACACCTGCACCTGTGTGGGGCCGAGTGGCGGGGCACCAGAGACGCAAGCTATCCTCAGGGAAGAATGTCCTGCAGAGGACAGGCAGTGGCCCTCATGATGGCTCTGGAGGAAGTGCAGAGGGGCGTTGGGTGGAGACAGAGCGAAGCAGATGCTTTGAGTGCCCTGTGGAGCTCCTTCAGGGAGAGGAAGGAGGAGGTGTTGAAGAATTTGAAGAAACTGGAGGCTGAAGTGAGGCAAGAGGAGGCCAGAGAGAGCTCTGTACAGGCCTTTCAAAACAGGTATGAAGAATGATAATCAAGATAACCAGTCATACAATTGTGAGACCCCCTACAAGCAATATCACTATCTGTCCAATGAACTATATGCAACACTAAAAAGGGACTTTTTTTCTTTCTCTTCTGCTCAGCTCATTGTATTCTTTTGAAATAGCATTTCATCTCTGTCATTTGGATAAAAAAAAAAACAAATCTTCAAGAGTATTGTTTTTGTGAACCTGTAGTTTTACACCTCTGCAAACACATCTGTTGTTTCTATGCCAGCTTTGTTGTTCTCAAAATCATACTGTTGAATATGCTTTCAAACAGGTTGCAGACACAATCTGTAAAAACCTGTTTCGTGCCAATCTCCCCTAGAAAACACTGAATATGAATGAAGCCAAACTATTTACTGACAATTCCATTTAAATCTGATCTCCTGGAAAATGAGATATACAGTATTATGTCGGGATCAAGCGAGTGATCCCCATTGTTTTCTTCTGCATCTGCTCCTCCCAGGCTGCGTTTCTTCGTCCAGCTGGAGGATGAGCTCCAGTCCCTGCAGCACTCCCAGCAGTGGTTGGAGGAGAAGGGAAGCCAGCTGGCCCAGAGAGACAGTGAGCTGGCTGGGGAGGCTCGCAGGGAGGTAGCCTTGGTGAAGACAGCCTGGGAGGACGTCAAGATACTGATCACCACCGGGTAAGAAGAGTAGACGACGGAGAGGGATATAGACTTATTCACAACAGATTAACAGCTGATGCATCTGTTTGGTTTTACCAACAAACTCTTTTTCACATGCAGTCAGGAACAGAGTGGAGTTGTGGTAGATCTTCTCCGTCAGTTTCACCACCTGAAGTCGAGCCTTTGCGCTGTCGTGGAGAATGCTCAGAGCGTTGCTCACAATCTGCCCGACCACAATCACACCGCTCAGGAGGCCAAATGGACTTTCACACGGGTCAGAATCTATTTTTTTGTTTTTCGAAGTAAATTATAGGGTTTTTTGTTATTGGTTAAATGTGCAGTACAGTAGTAGTTAAAAATGATATATAGCGGTCATGAATCATCTCAAACACATAGTAATGTGTCATAGTCCATTGAACTAAATACGAGGACTGTCAGGACAGAATCTCAATGTAGTTCATATTCATTCACTTTATATAACTTGTCAACAGTCAAACTTCAGCAGAATTGGAGTCTGCACTGTACCTAATTCTGGAGTTATCTTTTTGCATCTATCACAGTGCAGTGTGTACAATGTTACCTGCATATCAGACCATCAACTCAAACTCTCAGTGCTTCACTTTGACACACTAACACCCTCTCTTCCCTCCTAGTTTGTACAGCAACTCTCCCTCTAGTGGTGATCTGTTGTCAATCCTTCTGCCCCTCATCTTTGTCCATCTCCAGCACGAGACTGTCAAAGCTGAGTTGCGAGTAAAACAGGAAGACATGGACCAGCTCATCAGTGCAGTTGAAGACCTGCAGAGAGAGCTGGAGAAGGTCCCCAGTTCGGATACTCGCGCCATCCAGAGAGACATGGAGATGTTGAGAGACCAGTGGTTGGAGGTGAGGGTTGCTAGATGCTGTATCATGCAAGCAGCTATTTCGGAAAAGTGACAGAATTAATCACAATCCATGTCTGTTTTTTTATTAATACACATGCTTGATGCATTCAAATTCTAGAGCTACTTGGTCAGACACTTAATAATTATTTCTGAGTTTTGTCATATGAATGAATTGTCCTAATCTTGAATTTTTCCAAAAACTCTCAATATTATTTTGCCCAGATCTGGAGCTTAAGTATGATATCAACAACGATGAAGAGTATGAAGAGACTTGTGATTTTGTTTACTATGACTGTGGAAAAAATAAACTAAATTATGACATTCACAGTACAGTTCTGCCAAAGTTCCTGTTTTAATGATCTGTTTTCCTTCCCCCCCCCCATATTCTCCTCTTGTGGGATTTAGTTAGCTGCTCAGCTGTCATAGCTGAAACAGAAATGTAAACAAGTCTAGACACGTTATTTGCCTTTCTGGCTCTCTGTCTCTCTCACTCTTACTTGTCATCTCCACCCACATCTGTCAAACCAATTAAGACTTGTTTTCCTTCCATCTCCCAGTAAAGCAGACCGTCCCTTGTTACAGGGAGACAGAGGGAAAACTAAAAGCACAAAGAAGGAGAGACATCCGACGTCATCTTCTGTAATGTTCTCACTGCTGGTCTTTCTTTGTTCAGGTCTCAGAGGGAATACAAACCAACACAGAGAGACTTGGCTGCTGCGTGGCCCTGTGGGACGACCTCAAGACCATGGAGCAGGACATCAGCCAGTGGACATCCACCTCCGTCACTGAGCTCACAGACAGCGTCTCAAATCTCAGTGACAAGGAGGAGACAGAGGCCCGGCTCAACACCTTTCAGGTCAGAGAGCGCTGCGCAGTCTGCATGACAGAGTGCATGGATGCTGATGCCTGTGTCATTTTCAGACCGGGTTGTTTGTGTCTGAGATGTAATTGAAGTGTTTTGCACTTTGTTCTCCAGGCTGAGATTGAGAAGAGGGAGCAGAAGCTAGACGCCCTGCAGGAACGAGTTGCACAGCTGAAGGAGCGAGCCAAACTGCAGGAAACCCCGTTACAAATTCAGGTAAAGAGAAATACATTCAATACACACACACACACACTCTGTTCTCTTGACTGCTTGCATATTATTTACATCTGCTTTGGTTGTATAATCTTGGCAAATGACTCTGTCGAACCAGGTCCTGGAGTCCGACCTGAGGAAGAAAATGGCCCATGCGCAGGAGGCGTACAACCAGGCCAAACACACTCTGACCTACTTCAGTTTCCAAAAGCAGCGACTCAAGGACCTCATGTCCCAGATGGCTGAGCGGCTGGAGGCAGTTGAGGGTTCGTTGTCTGACCTCACTGAGGCCACTTCCCCTGACGACATTGGTACTGTCAAGGTATAAACTATCGTTTACTTAATTGTGGTAAAAGAATATACTAATACAAGACTTTTATAAATGTGCATAAAGACAGATTGGACACCCACTCAGTGGCTCTGCCCTGCCACATTGTAGCAATGCCGATAAGCATACACAAAGCTACACATTAGCTTTATCTTTGTCAATTTTCTCCGTTTGCAGGACCTGCAAAGTGTTGTGCAGCAGCAGAGGGCAGACATGGACTCGGCTAGAGATGCCCTGACTGCCCTGTGCAGGTCCCATCCCTCTCAGGAGCTGTCGGTCCTCTCCTCTGACCTCACCTCCATTGCGAAGCGCACAGAGGCTGTTGCTCAGCGCTGTGCCAAAACCAGGGGCAGCCTGCAAGATGAGCTTCAGCTTCATTTCAACAGTAAGATATTGGAACTGCCAGTTTTGTTCCGTGTGTTTTTCATGCTGTCTGGGTGTAAATCCAGGCTTCTAAGATGCCTGGATGTGTTTCCTTCCACGTCTGTGATGAATTGCTATCTAGTAGCTGGTTGGAGAGTGAGAGATTACCAACCATTGCTTTAATTGGTATTTCTTTTCCTACTTTTTGCTCAATTACTTCCATTTCTCTTTATAGTTAACTGAACACCTTACTTCTAAATGCCATTGTCAGATTACCCAATAATAGTCTTTTAAAACTGGAAGCGCAGCCATTTGTTCTAACTGTAAGTAGCTGTAGATTTTTGTACTTTACTCTCGGTTGTTTTCCACCTTTAATGTTTGTATGTGGATAATAATCTGACCCACTCCTGAGGCCACTAGCCACGATAAGTTACTCTCTGATAAGGAGGGATTAGATTTTCAATAACACTTAACATCCCATAATCACCCAATGAAGCAGTGCACAGCGACATGGCGCAATGTCATTTGTTCATGTTAGTGGTGCAACAGATTTAGTGTTGATTATCCTATGTCTTTCCCAAGAGCACACTCAATCCACCCAATACAACCCACACCGCGGCGACACACAGTCTGGTGCACCGGTGCGCTCTCATAGCTCAGACACACACCTGTGCCTCTGAGAGTAATGTCGCTCTCGACACATCTGCTCTCGAGGGAGTCATTTTGGGCTCGTTGCCAAGGCAACCTGGCGCTGCATAGCGCGGACACGCCCACACTTCCCATCTGTCTCCAAAACAACTCCTCTTCTCACGCTCCTACTTCTGGTTCCTTCAGTTTTCAATCTTCTCTGCCTTTACTTTACCATGCATCGGTTTTCCTTGATTTGTCACCATGGTTTTTCCTTTTTTCGTATCTCTTCCTCGAAGCAGAGCTCGTCCGAGACTTCCACTCCTGGCTTGCAGATCTAAAGTTGGAGCGGAAAGACTGTTCAAACCAATCAGGAGATGTTGCTATGCTTGGAGCCAAGTTACAAAGGATGAAGGTACTTTTATTGACCTATGTTATAGATTTATTGATCTTTTTACTTACTCTTACTCAGTGTGCTGTTGCTAGGGTACTTTGATTCATCAAAGGCATATTCAAATCTGTCAATTTTCAATTATTTAATCCTGAAAACCAGAATGCCACACCACAGTCATTTTAACTGAATTAATAAAGTTGAAAAAATGAATGAAGGTAATAAATATATTATACTGAATTTTGATGATAAAGTGTATACTTTTCTCATACATTCCTGTATTGTCTTTTAAGAAAATTAAATTAAATGTAACTACATTTACACTTGTATTACACTAGTTACACTCATAGGAATAGGGCTGAATATCAAACAAAGACTACAACATACTCCCAGAGGATGATTTAATGGTTATTACTTAACGAAGCTTATTAGTTCAGCATATTTTACCTACAGCAGGGACATGTGAATATGTTCCTTCTCTTACATTCACAGGTGTCAGTCGAGCAGACGTCAGAACACGAGGAGCGTCTCTCTCAGGTTTGTGAAGAGGCCGAGAGGCTCCAGCTCCACCTGCCCAAAGCTGGAGCAGCACTGGTCCATGAGCATCTCTCCTCCTGTAAGAGAGAGTGGAGGGACTACCTGAACAGCTGCTCTCAGAGCCAACGAGACTTGGAGGAGAGTATTGGCCTTCTGAAAAAGTAAGTCATTGCTCCTGTCACATCATTTATTTGTGTAAAGGAATTTCAGGAAATTTGGAAATTCGCATCTCGTTTATCCTCCACTCCCTTACCCTCCCCTCACAGCTTTGATAATTGTGTGGAGGATATACGAGACTGGCTGAAGCAGATGGAGCTCAGCCTCAAGAGTGAGCCTGTTCTCGGGGAAGAGAGCCAGCACGGAGCCCCCGACACCACAGAAGAGCTGGAGAGGATGGAAAACCTCCATAAGGAACTGCTAGCAAGAAGGTATGTACTGTACAGTATATGTGGTTGTGGGTGACATGTTATACACGCCATAGCATCAGCCGTTATATATTCTGAACAATAACATATCTTTCTCTCTCGCAAGGGACTCTATTGAGCGTGTCTGCCAGGAGGCCCAGTCTCTGTCTGAAGCAGGCCGTGGGTCGGGAGGAGAGGTCAGGGTGACGGGCCAGCTCCAGATGGAGCACCAAGCCTTACTGAAGGCAGCCAGGGAGAGGCTGCGTGGCTGCCAGGAGAGTCAGGCCTTCGGTGAGACCCTGCAGGGAGTCTGGGCCTGGCTGGAGGAGATCCAGGAGAGACTGGGCACAGTAGACAGCACAATGGGGACCAAGGAACAGTTAGAGCAGAGGCTGGAGACTGTGCAGGTGAGAGTGGGAGGTTTGGCGAGTAGAGTATACTGTATGTCTGCAATTTCCACAAAATATCATACAGATGAAAAGGCATAGTGATTGCACTCTTAAGGCAGGCACATTTCACACAATCCACAACTCTCCTGCGACCAACAACAAGATATTTTGGCAAACTAAAAAGTAAGCTGAATGATCGTGACCAAGTTGATTAAAGTTACGTGATCCCCATCTCCCCCTTTTCTTGTCCTGTGAACAAGTTTCTGTTGCTGATTGGCTAGAACAGTGTTGAGTGACTCAGTCAGTCACTTTGTTTATTTCTAATTCACAGTAGCCAAGGCGTGTATTGGATTACAATTCCTTTCTTTCACAATATAATTCTAATAGAGCTATTTCAGTTGTTCTAGTGAACACAAGAGGGCGCTGTTGACTCGAGAAACATTTTCCTCTAAAAATGTTGATGTCTAAATCTAGTCCATAATCCAAATACAGTCCTGACCCTGTTCTGTTTTTGCACAGGACATCCTGCTTTTGAAGGGTGAGGGTGAAGTCAAGCTGAATATGGCCATGGGTAAGTGTGAGATGGCCCTGCGCAGCTACGGGGCGGCTGGACAGGAAGTGGTCCGCTCTCAGCTTCAGGAAGTGGAGGATGCCTGGGCCACTCTGCTTGTGACCGCCATGAGCTGCCACAGGTAAACTACTCACCTTGAATTATTAGCTGACATTTCATTAAATGGCTCAGACCCCATATATGCGATTAAAGCCATTTATACACCAGAGAAGTGGTCCTGTCTGTCACGATTTCATAGATTTGCATATACTACTGTAAGCTGTAAACACCTTTTCATTCAGCCATTCTTGATTTTGCCATTAATTAATTTACCCCTGGACATTTTAGAGGCCATATACCTGTGTGCCAAAAGATCCTCTCACGGGAATATGATGGTTATTTCCCTCATGAAAGATTGACGTCTCAATGCCATTAATTACCATTAGGTTAAATACATAATGAGAAGTATTTGTCTCTTTTTTTTTGTGAAACTGATTGATATATCTGTTCTAGTGCGTGCCCCCTTTGTGTGCGTGTGTGCATGACAGCGCACACATACATCAGTTTGTGTCTGTGTGTGTATAATTGAGCCTTTACAGCCACTCCAAGAAAAAAATTGATCCCATTAGGAACTAACTAGTGGATAGCAAAATGTGGGTCACACATGGGGTGTGTTTGTATTTAAAGGAGAAAAGGATGACAGGAGGGCGAGGGAGGTAGCAGGTGAAATAGAGGTACGTGTGTGTGAGTGTGTGGATATTGCCGTTATTTGTACACGCAGGGGTAACAGATGGCCAGGGAAATTATGGGTGTGTATCTGTGTCCACGTTTGTTTGAACCCCCTGATAAAAGGGGATATGTGTAATAAGACAGTACTACTGACTCCGTATGATTTTAGGCCATGTCATGGGTCTCAAATAGGCTTTGTACGTAACGCAGAGATCTATTGTCTTCCCCTTCAGTCGCCTGGAGTGGACCGTGTCCCAGTGGGGAGGATACTTGGACAGTGCTGCTCAGGTGCGGTGCTGGATGGAGGCTGTGGAGCGGGAGGTGGGTGGCCCGCTTGTCCCGCAACCTGGGCCCAGAGAGAAGGCCTGTCAGCTAGAGAGACTTAGAGCCCTGCTGGCTGACCTCGAGGACCACCAGGCAGCACTGTCCAGCCTGGAAGAAAAAGCCAGAGAACTTTTCAAGAAGACTGGTGACGCCGGCTTCAACCACGGTGCCCGAACCCGGCCGCAGGCACAGTTTGATGACCTCGCAGCTCTGGTGGAGGTACAGAAGATACCGCTTTTAGCTTGCTGAAACATTATTATTTGCATTATCGGTTACTTAAGTATGAACACGTACATTGTTTGTGTTCATTCTGTAGGAGAGAGTGCATCTTGCGCAGGCGGTCGTGTTGGAACACCAGCAATACCTGGAGGCTGTGAGAGAGCTCACCGACTGGCTGATGACTGCCGGAGAGGAGCTACAGCATTGGTCTGACATATCAGGAGACTCCTCCGCTATCAAAAAGAAACTGGCAGAAGTGAGGGTAAGTTGAAGTGTCACATACATGAAGTGACCCTTTTCCACCCTGCACAACAATATGTCCTGCAGTTAACATATGCTTTCCTTGTGATCACTCTGGACATGTTTGCCCTCTATCTGTACAGTAAATAGTCTTGTCACTTGTGTCAATAATCAGATTCCTTATTTGACACTTCCTGAAAAAATGGGCCACTGGACCAATATATTGACAGATCATATTTGACAAATGACTACCAGATTACCGAATTATTATGCTGTAGTGTTGAAATAAATGTTAATGACATTATTGTCAAATGAATTGCTCCCACTTTCCTGTAATACTTAAATTGTATCTATAAAATCAGATGTAGCTCTCCATATGTATTCAATTTCTTTGAATAAATGGATAATGATTGTATGTGTCATAAGCATACCTCAGGGATGTGTGGTGTATGTGTGAATTTACACCCAGTTTTAAGGGTTTATACGTCATTATCTGTTGCTAAGGTTACTGACTGCTGAATTATCAGAACCTATCCAATCTTAACGGACTCCTGCTATGGAGGAGGGCAAACGATGTGGGGAATCTGAATTGGTTCTCAGTTTGTTTCTCTATCACAGCCAAATATCTCAATCTCTTCAGGTACATTTTTACTGCCAGTGGGCTGGTATTTTACTGTGGAGAAAAAGTTCTGAAAAAAAAAGGGGCAGTAGAATTAATGCCTAAGCGTTTCCCCGTTCAACAATTATGCAATTACAGAGGAGACGAGAGATATTGATTTGTATGAACATTTCACACATGGGCCCTAGTTATCACATTGTAAATGTTTGTTTGTTGAGTCATTTCAGTGGAGGAGGAAATATAATTTGTTGTACAAGCTACCTGCACCATTTTAATTTTCCATTTATAGTCTCAAGGTGAACGTTGATATCGCCCCCACGGAAACATCAGTGCATTTTTTTTCTCTTTTTCATCCTGCATTCCGCTCACATGATACTCAAGTGTTTGCTTTTCACACCCTCTACCTTCCAAGTGCTACCGTTTCACACAGAATGAGAGAAGGAGGTGTAGAGGGATGAAGACGGAGGATATAAGTAATAGTGACAGGATACTAGGATAGCAAATGAAAATACAGGATGTGTGAACTAATGGTGCAAAGACAGAATCAAAGATAGAAAGTGATGGAGCAGGAGACATATAGTACGACAAAAACGATTATGTAGGCAGCTTTAAATAGAATCGACCACACACATCCAGGGGTTGCAGTTTCCGTAGCCACAGTTTCCCTAGCAACTTTGTGTCCTCTCTACCCTCCCTATCTCTTCAGGAGCGTGTGGAGTGTCGGTTACTGGAGGGCAGAGAGCGCCTTAGCCGGGTGCGTCGGAGCGCATCTACCACGGCGGAGCACACGGCAGCGGGAGGCTGCGAGGCCATGGACCGACAGCTGGGGGCGCTGTCCCAGGCTCTGGAGCAGTGGGAGGGGGCCGCTCTGAGGGCCAGGGACGGCCTGGAAGGGGCCCTGGCAGCCGCAGCAGCTTCAGAAGAGGAGTACAACTGTCTGATCGCTCGGCTGGAGGACGAGCTGAAAGAGTTTGACGGACGGCTGAGGAGGTGGAGCCAGGAGCTGATTAAAGCTGAAGGGCGGAGCAACGGCGAGGAAGCAGTAGAAGGATGGCAGCTGGCTAAGGTACAATAGCATGGGATTTTAATAAATGGCAGCATAATGTCTAAATTATTCACTGTTAATCTTCCCACAATAGGTAATTAAAAAAAATAAAAGATTGTTAAAACTCTTGTGTTCAACTAGGATTTGAGTTGGCGAATTGTGATGTGTGAAAGCTGACGGGGGCTACTGTGCAGTACTGTACCATGTTAATTTCAGAGAAGTTGAATTGCATTGGTTAATAGAGAGTACCCACAGACACACATGCATACACACACATTGTGCAGACAAACGTTCAGCTATGCTTTCCCCGACTGTAATTATCCATTCAATTTGTAAATCCTAAAAACAGATTAGTTTGCAAATCAGCTTTACCAGGATGACGAAGGAGTGACAGCTACAATCCCATCAGTGTCCCTCATTTTCTGCTTACCCGTCTGTCCACTCATCCCCCTCCGCCTTTTTGTTTTTTTGCCATTATTTTCCACTATCTCCACCTCCCCAAACATTCCCTCATTCTTTTCCGTCCTCTGTCTCTTGTCGGAAGTGTGCATGTGATGTCTTTCTTGGCTGCAGGGGGTTGTTTCTTAGATGCTCCTGTTCACCTCCCCTGTTGCTCTGTTTCTAACCTCCAAAGGATGTTTACAGTGTGGACATTTCTCTGTATTGCCAAGGCCATGTCAGCATGTTCACCCTCATACTCCTCCCCAGGCTTCTTCGGCCATGCCTTTCGCTGGTTTTTCTCAATTTGGAGCCACAGAGAAGCAGAGGAGGAGTCTCTCCCCCCCCCCCCCCCCCCCTGCTTCTCTCTCCTCCTTCAGCCTGTTTCCTGTGTCCAGCCTTGTCTTCGTTACGCGCCCATTTGTGTGTGTTTGAAACCAGTCCTGCGTCTCGTTGACGGCCGACAGCTGAATTCCACCGGGACAGAGCGTGTGAGAGTGAGAAAGAGGAAAAAAATGTGTGAGAGGGAACAAGTCGAAGAAGTGGGAGGAGGCTGGGAGAGAGAGGAGATAGAAGCGAAGAGAAAGTAGTAGAACCAGAGGAGGAGGGAGGAAAGGAGAAGAGGGACCATAGAGCAACGAGTGCATGAGAATAGGGAGGGAGGGAGGGTTGTTTATTGGTCATACGTCAGAAAGAAAGAGAGCGAGCGAGTTAGAGTCAGAGAGAGAGAGAGAGAGCTTGTACATATTTCATGGGGCAGGGTTTCATGACAGCGTGCGTACAGAATGTGAGGCACGCTTAGGAGAGCGGGAGAACGTTATCCACAGCTCCTTCCTGCCTCACTCCGAGAAGAACAGAAATGCTATTGTACAAGCAGCACTGTGAGTATGCCTGTGTGTGTGTGTTTGTGTGTGAATGTGAGAAGAGCGAGAAGAACCGAGCCAGGGTGTGAACAGGGATGTGTGTGTTCTTATTGGAGGGTGTCATGCAGATCCGTTGGGTGTTTGTCTCTCCTTGACAAATACACACAAACACACCAACACACACACACACACACACACACACACACACACACACACACTGAGCCAGCTGGTGTCTGTCTGTATGCGTTGTTCAGGATCTACTGGAGGGTTTGCAGAGCGCCGAGCCGATGGCGGAGAAGTTGAAGGGCCAACTGAACGACCTGGTGCGATACTCCAGAGACCTGGGCACGCAATCAGACCGGGTCACCGCAGTTATCAAACAGCACAACAGGTGAGAGGACCGTCTATGATTTAGTGAACAGTGTGCGCGCGTGTGTGGTGGAAAATGCTTATGTGTGTGTGTTTTCAGCATGTGGATTTAAGATTAAATTGAGATTTATCGGCTGAGACGATAACTTAACACTGTCTTTCATTGACGTTCAGCCAGTTTATATCTTGATGACATGGTCGTATCAGGGTTATGGTTCTACAAAATTAGCTGTTGGTATATCAACAAAAATCATTAGTTATGAAAGTTTTTTCGACACTTGTAAGAACATAGGCGCATTGTTGTATAGCACCAGCCTCTGAATGTTTCTTTAATAGTGATGAAGATTTTGACCATATTATGCCATACACAGAAAAACATAACTCACATGTCCGAGTGGGAAGGGTGTCTACTCTTAGTGTGCGTGCGTGTTAAGCGTGCGTGCGTGCGTGTGTGTGTGCGTGTGTGCGTGTGTGTGGCCCTCTCACACACACAGTTGTGACATGTGTCAGCCAGTCAAAGGTGAAAGGTGACAGAGAGCACCAGAGCCACCAGTTGCTAAGCGATATTCAACCTCCTTCTTTTCATCTCTGCCGGTTTTCTCTGGTTCTGTGTCCTGCTCTGGTTTAATTAAGAGAATGTGATTTTCATAGAAAGACATTTGGTTGTTGTTTTCCTTTTTTCCCCATGCTGATATGTTGCATGCCTTTACTGAGCCCTAATTGGCTGCTTCTGAGCCCACAAGTGAGCCTTTGTTCATTTGCGAACACACCATGCAACATGCATACAAAAGTAATAACTACAGTTGCACAATTTATGTTCTTGATTTGCATGGATGTATGATTTGTTAATGTCATTTTGAGACACTGCAGACTAGTGTGATGGAGGACTGACTAGCGTTTATTGGCAGAGAACCTGTGTAAGGTTAACTTGTTGGAGGCTGTTTTGGCGGGTAATTCGCTTCGACTGCTGATTGGTAACAGCCCCTGTCCTCATCCACTCGGCGGTTCAGTCTGTAATAGACTTGGCCTGTGTGCTCTTTGCACCTGTCCTGCATGAAGCATTGCGGAAAGACTACCAGAGAGAGACACACAGAGTGAAAAGGGGGAGACGGAGAGTTAGATAGAGGGAGGAAAATGCAGTACCTCCCCCCTCCTCTTCGTAGCACATGCCAGATTTTGTCTGTCACAGCAGAAAAAAGTGCTTCTTCCACACTCATGCTCTCCCCTCTGTGTTACCCTCCCATGCCCTCATCACATCATTAAAACGCAAGGGTGTTTATGTGCATATGTTTGTGTGTCCATTAAAGTGTGTGTTGATTTGTGCTGCAGCAGGAGGGTGTGTGTGTGTTTTTACCTTTTTTTTTTGTTGGTGTCTCTTTGGTCAGCACCTGCGCATCTTATTTCCCTGCTGTCATCCTTTCCACCACTTCTTCCCCCTCTCCTCCTTCATTTAACCTTCACCAACTACCTACTGTTTATGAGACCCAACCCAAATATAATTTTATGCAAATCAGAATTTTGCATCCTTTTAACTCTGAGCAGCAATTAAGGTTTTTTTTTGTGCCAAGAGTATACAGACTTTACCATGTCAAATGAAATCCCTGAGGCGAAAATAAAGAGTAGGTTTAACCGTACTGTAAGTTTCCATGTGTGACTATTGTATTGAATGAGAGGAATTGAAAAGTATTGGCACTGGGCATAAAATTTCATTGTTATTGAATGAAGTTGCTGGGTTTTGCATAATTGCCCACTATTGATGTTTTTGTGTGCCTATAGGGCTTCATAACTCACCACTGATTAGTATAGTCAGACCCTGAATTTATTATTTCCTGTCGTCATTCAGCTGTCATTTAAAGAGGACTATTTCAGATTTCACTTTTATTGTTAAAATTATTTTATATATAAGATTATTCCTAATGAAAAACTTTTCTCCTAAAAATACCATCACCCTTCACTTTTATCTCTCCTTAACATATTGTTTCCATCCCTTCCATCTCACCCTTTTTCCTATAGCATCATCCTGTCATCCCTCATTCCCTCCACCCTTGTGATCTCTTGCCCCGCTCGTGTTGCCTCTCAACACCCCCCCCCCCCCCCCCCCCCCCCACACACACACACACACACGCTGTACCCCACAACACCATCCCCCCACTCTGCCTCTTTGCCCCAACACTCATTCCTTCCACTTCACCCATTTTGCCATTTCTCCACCTGCCCGTTTCTCACTCCTGCTTATCTCCTCCTCAGCATGTATCGTATCTGAGCATCTGCTGGCGCATGCTCTTTGTTTTGAGACAGCGAACCCGTGGTTGTAACCTGTTTCTTTCTTTGTCCGCTTCTTCTCGTGAAATTGAGCGCGTGGACATCATTTTTAAATCTGTCCTTTTCGTTTCTCTCGACCACCCAGTCTCAGTCTCCGTGCCTCCAGGGAGTGTCAAAACAAGGAGCGCTTGTTGGAGCAGAGGTTCCGCACAGCCCTGAGAGACTTCCAGCAGTGGTTGGTCAACGCCAAGATCAGCACCGCCAAATGCTTCGACGTGCCACAGAGTGTCACAGAGGCCTCGACTGCTCTGCAGAGGATACAGGTATCAGATATATTTTGCTCAGCTCTCACTGACATTGGACACACGTGAAATGATTTTGTGTTATATATACTGTATGTATACAGTATGCTCTTAAAACATCTGTGATATAAAATGCTGATCATATGCGGTCATCACTCCGTCCAGCATATGTCACAGAATGTTAATATTAATAAATTCAAGCTTTTTGAGAATGAACAAAAATTTGTAGTGACTTGGTTTATGCTGCTGATGTGGTTGCCAGACAAATAACACTCTTTCATAATCTCCACCCCAGCTGGGCCATGTAGTCTTTTTTACCACTGGCTATTTTCCAGGTTTCAGAGTGAGTAACTGTTGACATTGAAGTTAAGAGAGTGTAATTTATTCACTTACATAACCAAGAGCTTTTAGCCTGCTGAGGGAATTGAATCAGCAATCTTTTTGTCATAAATTGTTTTTGTGGCGGGACCTGCCGTGGGCTGGATAAGCTGGAAGTGGGCACGTGGCCCAGAGGGATGAGAGAGAGGTCCACAGCGGGGTCTCTCTGCCGTTCTCTTCAAAATAACGCATGTGTCTCTCTTTCTGAGGACTCTCTGTGTCTTCTCTGGGAAGCTGGCAGGTGTAACAGTCTGGCAGCCTCTTCAGAGCACCCCAGGGCCCTGGCTAAGAGTCAGGTGCTTGTCAGTTAAGGTAGATGCACCCACATCCCTGCACCAGACAGTTAATTACCTCCCAGACACCTGACCACTTCGACCACTACATTACCACCAAGGGATTGATGTATTCTTGCTTTGAGCTGAGCCTTATTAATGTAGGACATACACTTGCACCCATAACAGATTTTTTCTTCAGTGGTGATACAGTGCACAAGGTACTTGATTTACCAAATCAACAGCCGCATGGTCAGCAAGGGGAACGAGTTCGCAATAATGAAATAACATTGGGATATTTGAAGAAAATATTTTCTTACTTCAAAGAATGGAAGCACTGTACAGGAGTTTTTGTACAGTGTGTTTTTCTTCTGAAGTTTCTCCCGCAGCTTTGAGGATAAGATCGAATGTCATACAGTATATTGTGGCAGAGGAGAGAGCAACATGGAAGCGGTCATGTTTAATTTATTATTGACTCGGTGAGGAATGTAGAACAATGTTTCCACATGGCTGACCTCCAGGAGGGCCATATAGTGGGAGGGGCGGGGGCGTCCATTGTGTCACACTTAATTGGTTGTATACAGTTACACTGGCAGAGGCAGGATGGTGGTGAGTGTGAGAGAGACAGTGAATGAACATAGAGGAGTGAATGAAAGTCAAGAGACAGGGAGGATGAAGAGAGAGACAGAGAAAAGGGCCTATGTCTGTCAATGTGTGGCGTTACTGTATGAAATGTGTGTGTGTGTGTGTGTGTGTGTGTGCGCGCGCGCGCGCGTGTGTGTGTGCGTGATGCGGCTGGAGCCGTAGAGTGTGTAAGTGATGTGCTGACTGCACAGATGGCTGAGTGGTCCCTGCTGCGCTACTGTCATCGACTCAGCTCAGAGGGAGGGGTGTGTGTGTATGTGTGTGTGTATTGTGGGTGGGTATAGAGGACCTACACATTTCAGGCTCGCTGCCTTTCTCTGAATCTGTGATTGCCTCCTTGGGTCAGGCCCCTCCTTCTGCCCTCGCATATGGAATTACTTATGACTCGGTCTAATTACTGCTTTTTACAGTGTAAAGTGAGATTCTCGGACATGAAAAATCTTTGTCTGTGGCCATATTGATTTCAGTCACCCATCAGAAGAGGAAGACAAAAAGAAATTTGCGGTTGTCATTCAAGTCTTTTTTTCCCCTCCTTTGACTTTCACACCCTCCTCCCTTTATGTATGTGCTTGAGTTAAATAGTCACAGTTCCTTTGTCTTTGTCTTCGTGTCCCCCACAGGAGTTCTTGAGTGACAGGGAACATGGCCAGGCCAGACTGAGTACAGTAGGAGCCAGTGGGGAGCTGCTGATGGCCGTTGTGTCCAAAGACAGGGTGGAGGGGATCAAGGCCAAGGTGGCAAATGCGAGGGACGACTGGAAGGGCCTGATGAATAACCTGCAGATGAGGGAGGATGCTCTCAAGGTTGGTTAGCATATTTTGTATGCTGCCTTCTGTCTGCCATTAAAAAAACAACAACATTTAGTTCTCATTGGGACTATGTGATTAAATAAAGGTTATTGTTAACTGTTTGGAGGATTTTAAAATGAATGCTGACTTAGTATTTGTATAGTAGTATGTCAATGTTTGTGTCTTATTTTCTGGATATGGATTTAATCACTTTTAACTTGCGACAAAAATAAAAACTTTTATCTGGTTCTATTTGAAAAGTGTTCTGTAATATTTGCAGAACCTGCAGTCCCAGATGACACAGTTTGAGGCCAGTGCTGAGCCTCTGCAGGACTGGCTAAACAGCACAGAGGTCAGAGTTCAGGAGAGCAGCGCTCGATTACATGACCTTCCAGCCAAGAAACAGGAGCTCAGCAAACTACAGGTATTTTGGACCCCAAAGACATCACGGCGCTCTTAAAATTACATTTCTCCGATTATTGCTGTGGTTAATAATGTGGCCATCTGTTAGTTTTACATTGTTTCAGAGCTGCCCTTTAAGCAATATGTTTATGCAATACATCAGGACATCTTAATCCATCCTGTAGGATCCATTTTCTTTTAAATTACATTATGTCAAACTGAGAGCTCGTCTTTTACAGTTCTCTTGTCTGCTGCTATCACGGACATCCTCTCATTTCCTCTCTTGACTCAAGTCAACCCAGGCATGAACTGAATATTATGTCGATTTTCCAAGGATACTAAATAGTTGTAGCTCTCCATCAGATACGGATCCCTAAAGTACAATCTGAAATCAGCTGGGAAAAGAGAAGGACCTAATTACATTTGTTGAGCACCACTGGATCCAAAATAGAGCCGCGGCTTGACACAATAGTCCGCGGAGAAGTCCAGAAATCTAATTAATTCTCCTTCTGTCACAGCTGAAGCGCTGCGTGGCTAAAAGGCCCTTTTCAGGATGCGATAACAGCCTCTGTCTTGTCTGGCAGAGACAAAAAAAAGGGGGGAGAGGCACAAAGCGTTAAAAAGATAAAACTGACAAAAGAGGGGGAAAAAATATATCAAGCTCATCTCAAAGCTCTGCCCTTATCATTGTTGCTATTTTTGTATTGACTCTGCCGCCTGCTGTAGCACTCCTAGTTGCCTTTTGTCTGGCACCGCAAGCAATTACATTTCTTTCCCCGGGCACCTGAAGTACAATACAGTAACATGCAGGCTTCTGTGTCTGAGGCTGTGTTTGCAAAAACCTCCTTACCTTTTCAGATACTGTATATATTCCCCCACCCTTTGCAGTATTTTATCAGGCATATCTCCGCTCCCTGTTCGGTGACGTCTAAATGAATAATCATGTTTTTATTGAAAAACGAACATCCCGAAAAATACTGCTGATGCTCTTCCTTTTTTTTTTTTTACAATGTCCTTTTACCTTGTCTTTATCCATATATTTTGATGTGCTCTTGTTGTTTTGTCAATTCTCGTGTCATGTTAACCAAACCATATATCCCTCCTCTCCCACCTTTTCTGTCTCTGCTTCCATGAAAAACACCATCTTTTTTTGTCATTTCATTTTCCCTTTCACTCATATTTTCCTGGCACTTACACACAACCATCTTTTCCAATCTTTCACCCCTAACCCTGCACTCCCAATCGTGCTCCCCGCATCCTATTGCTCCTTAATTTCTATTTCCCATCTCCTCCTCCCTTTGTTACATACTGGGTCCAGTGTGTACTGGAAGAAATAGCCAGTCAGGAGGCAGAGCTGGGCAGGCTGAGGGAAAGAGCTCATCATCTCTGGGAGGGACAAGCAGCCGGCAAGGGCTTCGTCCATCGTGTATCCCAGCTGTCTGCACAGTACCTTGCCCTCAGCAACTTAACCAAGGTAACACTGTCCCCACCTTGTAACCCTTGTGCCTAGCTGTCTTGTCCTCTTCTCTGTGCTTCTGTCTGAGAAATGCTGCGATAAGCTGAAATGTGCCTTGCTTGATCCATCTACTGTTTTATGTAAAAAAAAACTGTGGAGCATTCTGTTCAGTCTTGTTGGCCACTGTTGCTCTGTGTAATTTGTTGTGTCATGCATTATTCCCCAGTTGCTCATCAGTCATGGTTGCTGTGATGGGCTTGAAAATATTGCTCCCCAGAATATCTCCATTTTCCGAGTAACTTACCTCTTTACCCTAATCTATTTTTCACCTCCAAAATGTCTTCATGGTTGTGGCGTGCTCGACATAACAAAGGCCACGGCTGCTGAGCCTACCTTTTTGCCGTGAAATACCTGTAAAATGCCACGGTTGAAATATGTCAGTGCTCAAGAATCTGACCTTCTTGAAGCTGTCACTGGATTGGTCACACTCGTTTCATTAATTTGACAAAGTGTAGAACAAAACATTAAACTGACCGCGAGAGCACCACTCTCTTACCTCAGGACAATGAGAGTGCCACAACAATGACGAATGGGATTTATTTACTTTGCCGGCTAATGAGTGGGGCGCTATTTTTAGGTCCTCTTCCCTGCCAGACATGGAAACAGGAATGAAATCAGTTAAAATTGCCCTTTGCAGATTGTTATTGTCGCTCTGCCTTTCTCCAACATGACAGTTACACAGATGTTGAAGATGTACAAGTGATGATTGCAGTGAACATGCACTGTATTGTGGGGGTGGGAGAGTCTCCAGAGACGCCTGAGAGGGAAAAACAAGACTGTGATTTTTGAATACAGACAGAACAATATGGAGACATTGTTTTTATGCACCGGTACTAATATTATTAAGGCAGGGCTAACCTGCCAATCATAACCAATGTAAGACTTGAATAGTGTGTTTTCTGATTTTTAAAGGACAAATCCTCCAGGATTGAACGTATCGTAGGGGAACACCGCCTCTTCTCTCAGGGTCTTAAAGAGCTGCAGGATTGGGTGTGTGAAGCTCAGAGGGTCCTCAACACCTGCATCTCCACCACCACTGACAAGGGCGTGTTGGAGGACCGGATGTTACAGCTGGAAGTAAGAGGGGAGAAGACTGGTGTGGGAGTCCCAAGTTGGGCTATTCGTTAATATGAGACACAAAAATAAACGTCCATCTCTCCTCCAGTATGCTGACATGTTTAATGACTTCAAGAAATTCAGAAAATCTGGTCATACAGCAGGTCGGGCAGATTTGTGTCTAATTTTAAACCCAAATACAAATACAGCCTTGAGATAGCAGGGAAATCTGGTGGTACAGAATGGGACATTGTACTTAAATATTATACACAAGCTACATTAGACTAACCAAATCATTATTATTTCATTATTTTATTATCATTATCATTTAATGACCACATTCTCATTCTGGATAATGGACATAATACAGTAATGGTCAGTTGTGCAGCAGATTTCTCATCTGATACCAGGGGAAAAGCTACAGCAGCATCTTGACACTGAGGAATAATTAATAAAAGAATTTGGATGGAGCACCAGACCAAATAATGTCCTAAGAACACATAGATTGATGGTGATTATCAACTCATGACATAATCACTGGAAGAAAAAAAACCTTGACGCTTTTCTTTCATGACGTAGAGAGCAAAATTAAGATAGTTATTTTCAGTCTTAGACATGTTCTTCCGGCTCTGTCTGCAGGCCTTACTGGCTGCTCGTCAGGAGAGGGAGATCCAGCTGAAGATGCTGCTGACGCGGGGAGAAGCAGTCCAGAGAAACACGTCGGCCGAGGGCGTCCCGGTGATTCGCAAGCAGATCCAGGACCTCAAGGACTCATGGGATTCCCTCCTCTCCGCCTCTATTCAGTGTAAAAGGTTGTGATCATGAAGCGATCAATCTGTCAGGGTTGATAAATGGGGCTGGGAACTGTCTAGTTTCTCTTGATGGATTTCACTCGGTTCAAAGGCTAAAGGGACAATTCCATTCAACAACTTGTGTGTACATGATGCATGTGTGTATTCTGTGTGCGTCTTTGTTGCCTGTGTGTTAATGACATTCTGTTGATTGTCACAGTCAACTGGAGGGCGCTCTGTCGCAATGGACCAGCTATCAGGAGGACGTAGGCCAGTTTGTGTTGTGGATGGACCGCGTGGAGGAGACGCTGAGCTGCTCAGACAGACAGTACTCAGAGATGAGAGACAAGACCGCAAACCTGGGAAAAACCAAGGTATCACAGCTTGATAATAATAGCCAGGCTGAAAAAGCCAGACTAGATTTTCTAAAGGTATTTCATGCATCAAGATTAAACTCTACAAAACATCCTAAAAAAAGGGGAATTTGTTCCCTTTCTTTTTTAGGAGTTACCATGTTTACTTTTTCGTTTTTTTCTTCCTTGAATTTTTTATGTACTTTTTTTATCCAGTGTCCTACTTAAGATTCATGCAGTTGCATACATTTATATCCCTAAGCCTCAAAGTGGAGATAGATAAACTGCAGTGGGTCTGTGCATGTGTTCTCTGTTCTTTCCAGCTTCTCTACGAGGAAGTACTGAGTCACAGCAATCCTCTGGAGACCATTGCCACAAAGGGGTCCAACATGGCTGAACACTACACTACCCAGCAGGAGGTGCAGCAGCTGCAGTGTCGATACAACGCCCTCAAAGAAAAGGCCAAGGTACTTCCCCCACAACATCCGGTTTCATTTTTGCCTCTGAAAAAATGCATGCTTTTCAAAACAAGCCTTTAAATACTTAGTTCTGTTTTATCATTACTGTACATCATGTTGACCAAAACGCACACAGTTATACACAGTATACATATGTTTTTGACATAAAGATGACACTGTCCATGTGCACCTGTAATATTGAATGGGTTTCAGAAACGTTTCCATCGTGTTGTCTTGCAGAATGCAGTCAGTAAGGCCAAGGGACTGGTGCTGGTCCATCAGGAATATCAGAGGGAGTTACATGTGTTTGAGGACTGGTTGGAGCAGGAACAGGCCACTCTGGCCTCCTCCACCCATCCAGAGGGGAACGTGGACACAATAGAGAACACGCTGCAACAGTTACAGGTAGTGATACTGCGGAATTTTGTGTGTGATGTAATTTTCAGCAACAGAGAGTGTACAAATTTAAAGGAAAGCTTTTTTATAATATTGTGTTGTGTGAGATGTTGAGGCCAAAACAAAAATATTGAACACCTTTTTGACAACTTACCTACTTCAGACTCTGGAATCACTCTGTTTCCTTGTGCTTCTCTTCTAAGCTCCTGCAGGACCGCTGCTCAAACGGTCAGTCTTTGCTCTCCTCGGTGCTGACCAGCAGAGAGAGAGTAATCCCTTGGGGTATACCACAGATCGAGGACCGAGCCCTGGACACCGCTCAGAGGGAGTGGGGCGCCTACCAGGGTCGCCTGGAGGAGACTCAGGCCCAGCTCAGCTACACACTGAGCCGACTGAGGCACATGGGCCAAAGGTTCCTGAGCCTGGCCCACTGGCTGGAGGAGCTGGAGAAGGTGGCAAACATCAGACGTCATCGGAGGTCAGACCGAGCCACCAAAGAGACTCAGCTGAGGAAACTCCAGGTCAGAGAGGGAACAGTGCTGTGTCTCAAATCAGATAATCCGTACACTACTATACTCAGTGGTGTAGTGTGTGAATTCCGACAGGGTACTGTTGTCCCATGTCAAACACAACTGTTGCGCGCTCACTGGAAATGATGATTGCAACATGTGACCACATGTAAAACATGTGTAAAAGACTTACACAATATCTTTGACTAAATTCCAGTGGTTTTAAATGAATCGTGTTGAACATCCTTGTGCTGTAATTGATTCCAAAAATCATTTTTTGCTGTTGGTCACACCAAGGCCTTCCCATGAAAGCTACAACTATTCAATAACGAAAAACTCAACAATATCCAAGTCAGATAGATTTTGCCTTCGAAAATGAATGTTATGAAGTATCCTGGGGGCCTTGCACGACAATACACCACATGTCTGACTTAGTCACACACTCCATTCACAGCAAGGGGAAGGAAAACTTCAATGGACAAAGTATTTGCCTTCTGGGTCTCCTCCCTTTGGAGCACACTTCCTGTCAGTGTCAGGATGTCTGACAGTCTCAGAATTTTCCTTCTCTGGAATCAGAGGGAACCTCTCTCTCTCTATCACTCACCTTTGACCCTATTTCTTGCATTGTTTTTTTAAAATACTTATCAAATTAAATCATGTCTAATTAACACTGAATTAAACTAAAATATCATAACTCAAACATATCGCTGTGTCTCTTGTGAACAGGGGTGTCTTGAGGCTGTGCTTGCGCGGCAGGGAGAGGTCGACGGCCTCTCCTCTCTGGCCCAGCAGGTTCTGGAGGAAACCTACATCAGTAGTCGTGTTAGTGTTACTGCCACCCAGCTCACCGCCCGCTACCATTCGCTGCTGCTCAACGTACAAGTAAGACAGTTGTCTAAAGGTCATAATGTCACATCAGTTTATCTACCCTATGGAGTGCGGCGTTTTGAAAACGCAGCTTCTTAACACAACATGGTGTCATAACTTGTTGCTATACAGTAGGTAAAGGACATCATCAACTGTCATATACAAATTTTTAAAACCTCGGAATGAAAATGTATACAGGTATCTGTTTCACAAGCAAATCAGAAAAAGTGTGAACATGTGTTGCAAAACGGGTAGGGGCATCATTTTTCCATGCACGCGATAACAACAACAACACCAACAACAACAGCCTCTCAAAATATTTAAAATTGATATTTATTATTTTTTTCACTCTGTCAAAGTGGAATGAACAGCCCCCCCTGCAGCACAATTCACTGTTGTGACGATGTCACTTCAAACATTCTTTTATGAATAACATTACTGCCTTTTGTAATCAAGAGAACATATTTAACACCTTTTTTGTGTGGAAACTAAATCCAGTGCTTTCAGATTCCCTATACAAAGTCCTTATGTGCCCTGTGAAGATTCAATCACTCTTCTTCTTCTGTCTCTGTCATATGGATGAAGAGAATGTGAACCCGGGGTCTCTGCCAGAAGTGGGCTTTTCACACATGATTTTGCTTCTCCCACCATGGAATTTACTCCAGTGAGTTAGGACTTTAGAAGTTTAGAGTTCAGAGTTATGTCTGTGAGCCCAGCCTGTGGTGTTCTGTACACTCAGATGTAGCCTCTCTATTTGTCTGCTCCTCTGAGGGGGGACTAAAGTAAAATCAATGTTGCTCCCCTGGTCTGGGGCTAAGCCTGTAATTAAAGACTACAGAAGACAATATCACACCCAGTGCCACGAGTGGAGAAGCTTTGCCTTCACGACATTGATTTTTACACCTTCAGTAGCACATCTGAGAGAAAGTGTGTGTGTGTGTGTGTGTGTGTGTGTGTGTGTGTGTGTGTGTGTGTGTGTGTGTGTGTGTGCGTCTCCCCCCACCGCTCCCTCACTTTGTCTCTCCCTCTCTGTTATACCCACCCCTTCCTTCCCCTCTCTAAATTGACTCAAACACGCATGTACTTGCAGTCATGCCAACACACATGCATGCGGACCCGCATCATCCCTCTCTTACCATGGATGCATGTAATTACTCGGTGTGAAGTGGGGGCCATATGGGCTTGAGGTTGGAAGTTATTACCTCTGTCTAGTCAGAAAAAGGTGTGCACTCAGCACTATCAGCTAATTGGAGGCTCTCACCACAGGATTTGCAAGTAGAGTGAATAATGTGTCAAACCTGCGAGGAACCCTCTTCATCCTCATGGTGCTATTGACTCAGAATCTCAGTCAAGTGAATAATGTGTCAGAACCTTGAAGCCCCTCTCCACCTTTTCACGAGGCTGTTGAATTTCAGCACATGAAAGCGTAAGAGGGGGAAACGGATATTTTCTGTTTTGATGGCTGATCAGAGACTTTCTGGTCCTCCGTGGCCAGTGTTAGACAATTGGGGCGCGTCTTGCACATTGAAAGGAAGATACACGCCACGTTTCCGGAATATTCCCCTGACTCGAGCAGTTCTGACCTCAGAAACAAAAAGAAGGCAGTGTTTGTTGTTGTAAGGTTATTCACCTTTATGGTCATACTGTGAAATATGTTGATATGATTGTGTAGTACTTTAAACGATTCATCATTAAATAAAATTTAAAGATTTGCCAATATGTTTTAGATGTACAGTATATCAGTCATGTGCTCTTGTCCACATATTGCTGTAATCCTATATTTGTTGAATTTTTCCTTTGACCTTTTATCCAACAATTTTTCCAGGACACCATCAAGCAGCTACAGGAGGAGGTGAGGAGTATTGAAGAGGCAGAAAATCTTTGCATGTCATTCACCGACTGGCTCGACTCAACTCAGAAAAGCTTCACGGTGTTAACTGATGTTTCTGAACCACTGGACCGGGTCGCCATGGAGAAAAAGCTGAAGAAACTACAGGTTAGTGATTTATTTACCTAAATATGTGGTGTAGTTACTTAAGGTTTAGATAGTTTTAAATTTCAGAGTCACAGTGTTGAATCTCCATTCATCAGTCAGACATTTTAGATATAAGGTGCAATGCGGCAGCTCCGTCTTGAACAGGCTGCAATAAATCAGAGGGCTACACGAACATTCGGTATTACAATGACAAACTGATGAGTTAGCAAGACTTCTGTGTATTGAGAAGAGGTTGAGCACAAACTCATCTGAGTCAAATATCCAAGCCAGCAAAAATATCCGTTTTAGATCTAGTTTCCTGCCTGGCAACATACGGTACTGAACAGGTTTCTTTGGCTGCTACAATAGACTTGGCCAGTAAAATATGCGTGAACTTTCTGAAAGGCCAGCAAAGAAGTGAGCTCTACCTATAATATTTGGCTAACGCTCTAGACTAGAAGAAAGTCGCAGTTGCAGCAGAATTGTAACAGATTGTCTTTGTGGTCGTGTCAAAATTGGCATTAGCAGGAAGGAGCCCTGCTGAAACATACACATATCACACTGCAATACAAAGAAAATCACCACTGTTATTTATTTGGCATAGATCACACTGAGTTAGTAGTGGGTATAGATAAGTGTGTGTGTGTGTGTGTGTGTGTGTGTGTGTGTGTGTGTGTGTGTGTGTGTGTGTGTGTGTGTGTGTGTCGGGGTGTGTTTCGGTGGGTGTGTGTGTGTATCGATCGGCTCTTTATGAAGACAAAGCGGGTGCCGCTTTAGAGGAGGTGTGGTAGCAGTGAGAGACCTCCCACCGTGTAGCAGAGGATGAAGAAGCGCCGGTGTCAGGAGCCTGCTGGCACAGACACTGTAATTGATGCAGTACCCTCAACGCTTCACATCTCTCTCACACACACACACACACATACACATTTGCAGTGCTCTCCTCTAACACCCCACAAAACCCATCCAAAGTACTAACTAACAAGCTGCAACAAACTCTCAAACTCACAAATCTTCTGTGATTTCACACACAATTTTTTTCCTCACGTCAGTTTTTTATATATCACCACATCTCATTTCCCCTCCTCTTCTTTCTCACACACATTTCCAGTAACACATTCACAAGCGCACACATTACAATACATCATCTGGTGTGGGCTTTGGGTTAAAAATCCCCGTTTGGGATCGATGCCCTTTCTCGGCAAAGGGACATAAAGATATGCTGTCACCACATGTGTCCTTCCAGTACTGCAGATAACACATGAGTGCTCCATCACTTACTCATTGTCCCAAAGTGAGAGCTAGTGATCTGGGATGATTATACATTGACTCAAAGAGCAATAGTCAATAGCTGTGTCAAGGGCCATTAGCTCAGTGTGGACTTCATTTGATATTGAGTTGTAACTGTCAGAAAGCACTGGTGGGCCATGTCAGCCTGAAATATGCTTCATTAAGATACTTCAAAAACTAAATTAACGTGATGATGTAGCATGGTAAGATATATACATTTTTTTCAGCGGGCATCATTTTTCTCTATTTTTTTTCTTCATAAAGTGGTTTATTTTACCCAGAGTGCTCAGAAAGCATCTTCCACTCACTGGCTGAAAAATCTGTCAACATGGCAAAATGCAAAAAGAAAAAAATCCTCAAGAAAAAATTGAGAGAGAAGGCTTTCTCCTCCTCCTAATTAATCCACCCCTTCCCTTCCCCCATTCAAATTTTTAATTTCATAAATGTTCAAGGGCATTTCCGCCCTGTGTCCCTGTTGCTTTCAGATGCACAGGGACACAAAGGGTGAATGGGTCCACGATCTGATGCGTGCTTTTTCATATTATAAATAAACAAACAAAAGATAATCGAAAAGCAATAATGGCTCTGCTTTAAATTTAACCAATAATTCTGTGCAGTGTACAATGTTGCTTTGTGTTGCCGTTTAACTTGCAGTCCGTGCATTCATGACAGCAGAGCTAATAAACTGCTCACAGGGTCACCTCAGTAATGTTCTACCTCTGTTCGTAGATAATGATAACGGGGAACATGGTTGTCAGTGCCGCAGTAGATGTACTACAGTAGATAATGGAGCCTGAGAACTGATGCAGTGTGGGAAGCAGAATCGCAAACACTCATCATTCACAGCGGGTGCACGAGACACTTGACATGGATAATTGGGGTTGACATGGTACAAGACCGTTTACAGAATAAAGGGCTCACTGTGTCTGCAGGTCCTCATATAAATAATGTTCACCTGACTGCACTGATTGCGTTGATTACTTTTCCCAACAATAGCTAATTTCAAAGACAAAACTGAGAAAGTTATTGATGGATCAAGTAGATGCCGAATGGAGCTGTGACCGGTTTGTCCTGTTAAAATCACGATCTTCCAGAGGTTTGAACGGTTCTTTAAGCAGCCGTGGCTCGTTTGGTTTTGTTACTGGAGCGGTGAACGTGCCTCGGGCTTCATATTAGGCAGCAGACATGGATGTGTGCAAACATACACAGCTCTTGTTATATTATATTATCAACAGAAGTAGCTGGAGGTCTGGGATCATTGCAGTGTGAAGCTTCTCTCAGCTGAAGCAATAATAGACTGATGATGAAAGCTAGATGGCGTCCCATCGAGTGGAGGTCTGTGTGTGTGTGTGTGTGTGTGTGTGTGTGTGTGTGTGTGTGTGTGTGTGTGTGTGTGTGTGTGTGTGTGTGTGTGTGTGTGTGTGTGTGTGTGTGTGTGTGTGTGTGTGTGTGTGTGTGTGTGTGTGTGTGTGTGTGTGTGTGTGTGTGTGTGTGTGCATTGTGGTTGCCCTGGAAACCCCCACGGCTACTGCTGCCTGTTAAGGGCCCTTATAATTGGGTCCTCCTTTCATATTTTTCTCTGTGGTTTCCCCACACCGTGACCTCCCAGTCTTCTCCACACCTCACAGTGCAGGTGTCAGCCTGCCTGATGGGTTCAAAGGCTTTCAATTCACTGCCAGGCTGGCCGGAGTGACTCGGGCAGCACTGAAGGTGAAGGACAAAGAAATCAGCGATAAAGTGTTTGAATGTTAACCTCAGAGCCATGGCAGCTATGCGGCAGGATGTTCTTATCCTAGAGGGTGTATGCTACAATTGGTACATTAGTACAGAGAAGCAGTCTTTCACTCTTTTCTTTTAGTCGGCTCTGTAAAATGCCCTTGCTGAGGGGTTATTTAAGATAAAGAAATGGTATTAACACTATAGCATCACCCATGCTGAGCCCTATTTCTGCTCTCTCTTTCAATCAGGCTCTCCAGTCTGAGCTCCAGCGTGGCCACGGTTTCCTGAAAAGCCTGAGGGAGCGGGCAGAACAGGCGGCCGGCTTCCTGGATGAGGCCGGCGCTGAGAGTTTGGGAGGGGAGGTCGAGGGTCGCCTTGCCCAGCTGGAGGAGCTCGCCGGTGGGCTGAGGCAGGAGCACAGCTTCCTGGAGCGGGCCTTACTCCTAGCCAAGGAGTTCCAGGACCGCTACAAGGGTCAGGCTCAGTGGCTGGTGGAGACCCGAGCTCTGCTCAACACCCCGGTGGAGACCAAGGCTGAACTGTACCAACGGAGAGCACAGCTGGCTAAGTATAAAGTAAAGCAACTTTTTTTCTTTATTTGAGAATAAAGCCCTACAAGGCATTGGATTAATGTGACATTCAGTAATTTTGCACTTTGGTGGGTTCCAGATGGCAGCAGAACCTTAATATTACTGACTTAACATTGGCTTAATAAAGACCACGAGTATCCCATCAACTATAAAATTAATAAACTTTACTTGACTGCCGTCTGAGCTTGCAGAATCCATTTGTAGAAAAAAATCCCCAAATAATTATAATCCTTCAGTTCTGAGCAATAATACGACAACACTAACTTCACATAACAAACTTGCATATGCAAATTATGGTGGCTACTCTATACGGGATACGAAAGATGCATGTTGTCCGTCTGTTTCCGCAGGCTCTGTTGCAGGTTGTTCAGTCCCACGATGGGTCCGTCAGGTCCGTGGTGGAGAAAGGAGACGCTCTGCTGTCTTCTGTCCACTACCCCTCCATCAGAGACAAAATGAACAGGCTGCAAAGGGACTACACTGAACTCTGTAAAAGAGCCATGGTGAGGACCTGTGCCGAGGTGTCAGCAGTTCTAATATATGTGAATAATCTTTTAATGCAGGCGTCAAAATATATGATCCCCCATCTCCTTTTTAATTGTCTATGTGTGTGTTTCTATGATAAAGGCCCATGTTGAGAATCTGGAGGGCCAGGTGAAGGAACAGGAAGCTTACCACAACGAACTCCAGGAGGTGGAGCGCTGGCTGCTCCAGATGTCCAGCAGAATGGTGACTCCCGATCCTTCTGTCGGGGGCAGCCTGGAGGCAGCCACTCAACAGCTGGCCAGGCACAAGGTGACCAGTCACTTATGTACATGGTGTCTGTGCAGTTGTTTGCCGAGTTTGTAGCCTGCACACGTCAAAGCTGGTTGAGCCTTGAATTGAGAGCAGAACTGCTCACTTACGTCTATTTCGATCCTGAAGGACTCTTAGCCCTTCTTCTTTTTTTTTTACAACTAATCAAATTTACGTTATCTGTTTTTGCACCTGCCTTTTAAGATGCTATCAATATTAATACATACAATTTATATAATGTTATCCAATAAATAATATATCCTGAAAAAAAATTCACAAAGCAAATATACTCTGCAAATTTAATCTCCTTCTAATTTCATTAATTCAGGTCTGTCTAATACCACGAGTGACTTCACTGTGTAGCGTCTGTCCTCTCTGACCTTATGTCAATGTCCAGTGGACAAGACAAATTCGGAAATATGTCCATATACAGATTATATGTCACCCACGGAGACTGACTCTAACGCGATCCCTACTTGGTCGCTTTGTCCTTGACAGGCCATCATGGAGGAAATAGCGGGCTTTGAGGATCGCTTGGCGGGCCTGAAGGAGCGCGGAGACCACCTGGTGCAAGGCTGCAGTGACCGTGTGCAGAGCAGGCTGAGACAGCAGGTCCAGGCTCACCATCAAGGCACCAGAGACAGCTACTCTGCCATCTGTAGCACGGCGCAGAGAGTGAGTGAGAGGAGGAGAAGTGAAGTGGGAGGGAGGGGACGCTGAGGAGGAGGAGGAGGAGGGAGGGAGTGATGAGAAGCTGAGAAAGACATTTATTCTGTATTTGAAGCAGTGATATGGTACTTAGACATTTACAATGTACGACATCTGTTTTATTGGTGCATTGGTTACAATACACACATTTGCACGTACATCCATAGATGTGTGTGTGTCCATAGGTGCATTCACATGCACACGCACACACACACACACACACACACACACGCATGCTTTACAAATCAGTGCTGTTAATATTCCAGCAGCCTAGGCATCCACTTAAACCCGTCTCTCAAGACAGCCAGCGAAGAGGGCACAACCAATTAACGTTGCCAAAGTGGAGCTCAACAGCAGCCTGACACAGACGGACCCCACCAGCCAAAATCACTAACTCAATCTCCCCCATATTAATCTCCGCATATCCCCCTGTCAACTTTACTTTTTCATGCCTGAGCCAAAAAATGGTCACACGCCACTATTCAGTAGATCTGGCGAGCCCGCTAATCCAGCTCCACTCTGTCATTTTGGCAACCTCCACTCTGTCATCATAGCTCACCTCCCAAGACACCACCACCACCTCCACCACCACCACTCACACATCCAATCTGGCATTGTGTGATCCAGCCACACTTTACAACTACACTGCTGGCTTCTCTGCTACTCTGCCTCCAGTGTTACGACGGCTGCCAACTGTGTCCCAGCACAACACAGCTCTAATATCCTGCCTGCCACTTGCCACCATGCCAACCTTCTGGCTTTTGCCAAATACACTGGGCAGTTTGCCAGCAAATGTCCCCTCCTCTCCCCTCTTTCGGGGCTCTCATATTAACACTGTCAATCAGACGTTGCTGTTTTGCTCTCCCCTGGAGGGCATGGACATCTCCACATTCAACACCTGTTAAATATAACGCTTCGTAACTGCCTACTTGTTCGAGGTTTATCATTTATTGTGTATTTGTACTACTATGTCTTCAAAGCTATGCAGTGTAGAAGTGTGCTCTATATTGTAGCTTTTACTGTTTCTTACACTTAGGCTGCTTTCAGACATGCACTTATGTCTGGACATTTTCCTGAAGTTTTCCAGATGGGCTGTATGTGAGAATGCAAATGTCCGCAGATGTTGCTCCGTACACTTTTTCTTCTAGCCCCTGAGTAAAATTTTAACGAAACGTAATATCGAAAGCCTTTTCAGTTTCATTTTTGAGTTGATTTTTTTTTCATGTTTTACTATATATTCATGTCATGTTCAATCCGGGCATATGTAAACCTTCTATCTCTCCATGTCTCAACAGGTTTATCAGAGTCTGGACCACGAGTTACAGAGACACGTGAGTCTCCAAGACACATTGAAGCAGTGCCAGACCTGGTTGACCTCTGTATCAGAAGAACCAGAACCTCCTGCACATCACCCTCTCAGCCTGGAGGAGGCACTACAGCAGGTCATTGAACGCCCATTAACCCCTGAGATTGTGAACAGACCTCTGATAGTATTCATATGCATGGCTGTCATATTGTCATTTTAGTTCCGAAGGAATAATATGATCAGTAAACAAAATTATATGACCACTGACAAGACATTTTCTTTTTGCAGGTGAAACAGGAGCGAGCTCTCCAGGAGCAGGCCGGCACTTACCTCCAACTTGTGTGTTCAGCATGTGACCTGTCGGAGCCAAGGGTCAGGGACACTGCAGCAGCTATCCAGCAAGTTAAACTGCAGGTCAGTTCACTTCAACAACTATTCAAACAATAGACTGTTTCACTGCCTATGTTTGCAGCTGTACTGGTCAGTGGTTCAGCTTTTTAAAACTGAATACACGTATGAAAATTGTTCCATTGTGTTTCTGTGTCTAGAAAGAGGAGCGAATGCTGCTTTGTGAGGAGGTAGCAGACAGCTGGAGGGACACAGAGGAACAGAAGGCAGATCTTGAGATCCAACTGAGAGAGACAGAGCAGCAACTTCAGAGCCTCATCAGGAGACCTGCAGAGCTGGAGCCCAAGATTGCACAAAACCAGCTGGACAAGGCACAGGTTTGTGTTTGGTTTGTTTGCTGATTTCAAACAGTTTGTTTTCCACTCTTATAGTAGAAAATGTCATTGTCAATACAATGTCTAGGACTTCAATATCTGTTATCTTTCCGGCAGGAGGTCCTCCAGCAGATTAAGGAGAGACAGTCTGAGGTAACCCATTTGAATGAAGCCACTGGTAGGCTGACAGATGGACAGGTCTCCCCTGCACTGGAGGAGATAAGGAGACTTCGGAGAAGCTGGATGGACCTGGGCCAGCGGGCTGAGGAGCTGGAGGCTCAGCGGGGGGAGGACATGCAGCGAAGTGGCGAGTACCAGGAGAGCATAGTTGCTGTGGAGGAACTCTTCCACCAAGTATCCAGGGAATGGGACTACCTTGCCAGGTATCAATGTTTCCTTTGTGATGTACAACTTTTTTTTGTTTGGTTTAAATTGTACATACATTTCTAAATGTATGTTTGATTTATATAATTCGACTAAAGTAACCATATTACCCTCAAAACCTGTCTATGTGTGTCTAGGGCTGACACAGAAAGTACAAGTGAGCATCTGGAGGCACTCAGGAAGCTGTCCAGTGACCTGGAGGAGCAGAGAGCAACTCTAGAAGATGTCAAAGACCAGAGACAAGCTATTCTGCCTCGACTTAGCCTCCTAGACAAAGAGCTGGTCAAGCAACAGGTGGAGCTCCATCGTCATACTTCTCTAGCCGCTTCGTAAGATGGGAATTTATGATAAGTTAGTGCGTAAGTATTTTGTTTCAGTCCAGTTTTTTCTGCTGTGTTCTGCCCCTCACCAGGTGGGTCACGTGGAGCAGCGCTGGGCCCAGCTCGAAACCCTGATTCAGCAGAAGATCCAGGACTCTGCACAAACACTGGAGGATCTGGCTCGGGTAGAAGCCCAGCTGAGGGATTCTCGGGAGTGGGTGGAGGAGCAGCGGCCTGCGCTTACATCTGCGTTGAAAACCAGCCCACCCCCCGATCTGGCCCAGAGTTTCCTGTTTGACCACTTGAGTGTATGTGTGGAACTTGAGGCCCGTCAGCAGCTGCTGGGTCAGGCAGTGAGCGAAGCCCAGGCTGTGGCTTCCCGGCTGGGGCTGAGTGAGAAGAGAGGCCTTCAAGGGCTTGTTGAACAAGCCCAGACTGAGGTGGAGGCCCTGGGGGCTCGGGTGGCCCAAAGGAGGAAGTACCTCAGTAAGGTAAACAGCTGGATTTTTGTATTGGATGCAAGTAAAAGTTTTAGTTACGTCCTAAAGGACCTAACTTTCCTGAAGCATGGTGAAAAATAGAAAGTGGGTGTTTCAAGAAAAAAAAAAGGTAAATGGTCTTTTTCTAGTCAGTAAAATTTCAAATGAATTTGTTTGTTTCTTCCTCCATAGGCTTTCACAGAGAGGACACAGTTCCTACAAGGCTTGGGGAGAGCATTGTCTTGGGTACAGCAACAGGAAAGGAAGGCGCTGATAGATGACCACATAGCGCTCCTCCCCGAGGACCTGGCCAAACAGGTCGCTGCATGCCGGGGCGTCCATAGCGGCTTACGAGCCTACCAGAGGGAGCTGGCATCTCTCTGGGTACAAGGGCGAGAGCTGGAGAGAGACGCCACCGACAAAGAAAGAGCAGAAACCCTGGCGAGGCTTGAGGAACTACAATCAGTTTTTGAAACCGCCCTTCAGGGGACCACTCAGCGTCTAACAGACCTAGAGAAAGCCTTAACCTCTAGGAAGTACTTTCAGGTTGACCTCGACAAGACTTGCCACTGGTTGAGACGAGCAGATGCAATCACTTTCCCGGAAATCAATTTAAGCAACACTGATGAAAACTCTGAATTGCAAACACAATTGTCTAACTTTCAGAATGTCCTAGAGCAAGCTTCGGAACACGAGAACCTCCTTCTTATCGTCCAAAGAATAGGCCAGGAGATCCTTCGTACTCTCAATGAGATTGACCATTGCTACCTAGATGAGAGGCTTAATGCCCTGCCTCAGCAGTACAATGCCATCCTAGCTCTAGCCAAAGAGAAAAAAGACAGAGTCCAACAAATAATCCTAGAGAGAAAAGAGTTCAGCACTTTCTTCGATATTACTCGTAATGCACTGGAGGAGCTTCGGGAGCAGTTTGACAATCTGGAGAAGAAGACTATCAGTATTAGAGAGGAGGAGGTCACTTGTCTAATTAATGAATACAGGAATATTAATGAAAGTTTATTCCACATTGGCGCCTCTGTGAGAGAACTTCATGGTAAAAATGAGGGGTTCCTCTGTAGAGGTCAGCAATATAGAGCTGAAGAGACAGAGCAGCTGATCAGTCTCCACAACACACTGAAGAGGAGAAATGATCAGAAAATCAAACACTTGGATAATTGCTTAAGAATTCTAGTCGAACACAACAGAGTATTTACCAATCTGGACTCAGAGGTAAAGTCTGTTAAAGAAAAGCTGGTCAAAGTTAAGTCAGACAAAGACGCATGTGACACAGATAAAATCACTCATCTTTATTTATTGCTAGAAAGACTGGATGGTTTGATCTGTCAGACTGAAGAATGTAACCATCAAACTGAAGGCCTTGGTCTGAAGTTCGAACCCACTGCCTTTCAACAAGCTACATTTCAGCGAGAATCATTGCAGTCTTTACGAACTGAGGTCAAATCTTGTGTTGACGAAGGTGAAAGGAAAGTCACCAAAGATCAAGATTTCAGCAGAGAGACTGACAAAATGCTGCAGTGGCTGAGGACTATCATGGACATCTTGGAAGAGCCTTTGACCTTTTCGGAGGTCAAAATTGAGAGGGTACAAGAGGAAGTGCGCAAACTGAAAATCATAGAGGAGGAAGTAGGGAGCAGGTTGAGGATGGTTGATGCCTTGGGAGGCAGAGAAAAGCAAAGGTATCGTAGTAGAAAAGAAACTGTTCCTGTCCACGTTGAGAAGAAACTACAGGAGCTGGCAGAGTTGGGAGCTGGAGCTCAAGAAGGAGTTTCCCAGAAACAGGTATGTGTACATGTTATTCAGAAACTACAATTTTTTTTTTTTTCAATCGAAATTTCTGCGTCAGTCAAATTTACACCCTCAACTTCCTATCAATGTTATTCGGGCTACATTACATTACCTTTGTGTAAACAAAGAAAGTAGCAGCAACTGAAAATAATAAAAGAACCTTCTGCACATTCCAGCTGGCTGTGGAAAAGGTTCTTGCCCTGGTCCAGCGGCACCACTTATCTCTGCAGACCATGCAGCAATGGCTGGACTCTGCTGCGGATTTGCTCCAGAGGGGCAGCTCGGGGGTGGAGCTCGAGGACCAGACAGAACGTGTGCGGGACATGGAAGAGATTTCAGCCCAGGAAAAGGGCTTCACCGTTGGATTGGAGGAGCTGAGGACTCTGGATCCTCTGCTGGTGGATTTTATAAAACCAGGAGCGATGAGTAGGGAAAAAGTTGAGACAATGCAGCTGAGAAACACAGAAGTCAAACATCAACTGGACGCTTACAGAGAAGTGTCGCAGAGGTGTGTTTGTTGATGCATTCATATGTCTGCTATTGTTTATTTTTGTACAGTATGTGGATCCAAATAATGAAAGTGTGTAGAATGTAGATTCATTCAACATTTTTACTTATACTCGACATACAGATTTTTTTTTTCATTTATTTCATTCAATTGTCGTTTGCGATTGGTCAAATTTTCACAGGTGTACAGTTCTGTGGAGCTGCTTCCAGAATGAGAGAGAGACACTGGTTGAACAGATGAATGATGCAGAGAGCAAGATGGCCATGTTCACCACAGCTAAAGCCGCGAGCATCCAGCAGGCGGAGGACAAGTGTCAGAGATACAAGGTGAGTTGCTGTCTCACTGTGTAATCAGAAAACAGAGATACTGTAGTAAAGGGCTATTAGATGTTCATAGAAATCGTATAACATGCATGTGTTGTGTTTTGTTCCTCATGGGTGTGATATTAGATTTGAACATCAGCTCTTGTCATGGCAGCAGATGCACATGAATATGTAAATAGCTGAATGTTTATGCATTGTTCCTCATTGCTTGTATCTGTGAAGTTGAACTTCGTGAAAAGATTTATGGTCCCATGGTATAAATCTTTCGGGCAAATGTGTTTATGAAATAACTTGACGTGTGTCTTTTGTCATCTTTTGACTGTAGTCTCTGGTGGCTCATGTTGACCTGCTGGAGGTGCCTCTAAATGCTTTGAGAGAGATCGCGACAGAGTTAGAGCCCGACATTTCCGAGTGCAGCAAAGGTGTCACCAGCCACTCTGTGTCATCACTATGGCAACGGTGGAGCAGGCTGCGCAGCGTGGCCCGAGCCCAGGAGAGGGCGCTGGAGGATGCCGCGAGGGAGTGGAGGAACTACACGGAGAAGGTAAGAGAAAAAAATCTGTAGATTTGTGTGTGTGTGTGTGTGTGCGTGTGTGTGCATCAGTATGGCAATGCATAGTCAACTGCATATGTGTGGTGAGTGTGCTTCAATTCATGTTTTCCATATATTGTGTAAAACTAGACACCAGCATGTCCAACATCTATAAAACAGCCAGCATTTACAGTACTTTTTTACAGAACTGTTTATATTCACTGGAATTTATAGCCAATACACTCGCGTCTACCAAATTTTTCTTGCCTCTGCAGATTTAGGTCAAACGCAGCAACAGCTGAATACCAGTTGGTGTGCAGTGATGTAACTCCGGGCTTCAGGCCCATTGTTCTCTCATGCCAAAACATTGTGTCATATGCAGTGATTTCCCGCCTTTCAACCTATTTTGAGTGTTCAAGAACTCTCACGAGGCACTGCTGCTCCTAAAAAGGAAATGAGGTCAAACTGTAAGGAAATGTCACTTCCTCGTATGTGGCACATTTCTACTGTCCACTGGTTTTCTATGGCCCCTTTGTTCAGCTGGACATGATGTCATGCTCTGCCTCTGAGTCTCTGGACTGTGGTTTCGGCCTTTGTCTCTCATAGAGAATACTGTATACTGAAGGCAAGATTATTAGTCAAAAGAAATGAAGTCAGGGCATGATTAACTTTGAGCTCTCGCGTTCTTTTAAGAGGTTAGAAGATCCAATATTTCATGTGAATAAAAATACACAATTCATGAAAAAAATAAACTCAAGACACAACTTTCAATAATTTTGTATCCCTTTAGATTTGTGTCCCAACCTCCATAAATCTCTTGCATCAACTGAACCATTGCACATAAACTTCTCTGGTCCTCAGATGGAGAAGGTGCGTTCTGTGTCCAAAGACCTCCACGGTCGCGTCCCAGACGGCACGGTCGAGAAGGCTGCCACTCGGACGGTGCTCCAGAGCCTCCTGGAGTACCACGACTCCTTCGGCCAGGAGCTGGAGAGGGAGCAGTCCATCTTGGCCCTGCTCGGGCAGCACACCCGTAGCCTCAGAGGGGAGGAGGAGGAGGAGGAGGAGACGCAGGTGGTGGAGAAAAAGGCAGAGGATGGACATGAGGAGACGGCGTGCCTACAAGAGATCAGACGTATGCAGGAGCAATATGACAGGTGAGTGACCCAGTGTTGTGGCTGCTCCTGATAATGTTTATTGATTAAGTTTTTTGTTTTATTTGACTTCACTTTCAATATGCAAGTTTCAGGACCCATTTACCATTGTAGTTGAAACATTTTATTTACTTTATTTCTGCAATGTCTCGTCTAGTCTTATGTTGCGGGTGAGGGCGAGCAGAGCTCAGGTGCACCAGGAGCTGCGGGAAAGAGAGGACGTTGAAAAAGAGCTGGGTTTGGTCAAAGGATGGATCCAAGACACTCGTGGCTTACTGCTTAGTCCAACTGCAGACCTGGAGTCACTGCTCCAAGAGCTTGAGGTTGGCCGCTACACGTACACACACATACACACATGTATATGCTATCATATCTTATAACAGAAAAGATTTGCAGTACATCGTCTGATGTTTTCTGTGTTTTAGACGGCACATGGTGAGGTGATCAGCAGACGTCAGAGTGTGGAGCGCATGACAGAGCTGCAGCAGTCCAAGTACCAAGACCTCCAGGCTGGTCTGCCCTCTGAGCTCAGCATGCAGCTGGCTGAGGTGGCTCTGGCTCTGGGCTCCGCTGAAGACCAGGTGACTTTATTGCATGAAGGCATTTTAAGTAAATTAAAAAAATTAAGCAGTGGCAACAGTTTATGATATAAAGTATTTCCCGGAACGTACATGTACTGTATTTACAAGTGTAAAGCTGGATGCTGCAGGGCTCTTTCCAAAACCATTTTACGTTCCTAAAAGGCTTATGTTAACGTTTGAATATTCCACCATGTGCTTTAGGTCCAGGCGCGGGAAAGGGAGGTGCAGCAGACCAGGGATGTGAAAGAGGACTTCGGCTCCCGACTCCAGGACATCGAAGCAAAGCTGAAGACCATCGCTCTGAAGTTGGAGGACAAGAGCTGCGACCTGGAGGAGGCCAAAGAAGAGACCAAAGTAATCAACAAGACAGACTGACTAATTAACCAGAGATTAACCCCTGTTAAATTGGCTATTCATTTTGCAGATGTTGGGGTTAATGAGTGTGTTAGAGCTGGAATGGCGTGAACTGAGTTCTGCCATTGATGGTGACCCACTTTTGAGAGGAGTATTCCAAATGGGAGTCCGAGTTTAAGGAAGTATTCCATCTACCAGCACCTCTGAAGCTCATTAATCACTTATTTCCTTTAAATCCTCTTGTCGCCTTTACACTTTCGTTTTTGTACAGATGGAAGATGTTTAGTAAGCTAGAGGTGCTGGTAAGCCAATTGTGTAACTGCTTTAGTTTTACCCTGCTCTTAAACTTACATCTTTTTATTTTTATTTTTCTCTGCTTCAATCGTCCTCTCTCCTGCCTTTTGCCTCAACTTCTTAATCTTCCTTTCTTTCCTCTCCAGGCTCTTTGTGAAGAGTGTGAATCCTGTTGTCGCTCTCTGGCTGAGTTAGGAGTAGGGGTGCAGGAGTTTGGTGAGCAGAACCCTCTGCTGTGTAAGCAGCTTGGCGATGCTGTGGCCAAACTTACGGAGGTGCAGCGGCACACGACACAGCAGGTCCAGGACAGAGCCAACAGACTGAAGAAGGTGAGATGTCAATTCTGTTTAGCAAAACAGAAATGTGCCCAATTTTGCTTGTATATATAAATATGATTGTCAGTATTTTGTGTCTAATATCAGGTGACTCTGAGAATATGTGGTATTTTATTCATTTCCTTAATGCATTCATTCTCTTGACTTTTTTGGCCTTGGCCTGTTTATTTGTGAGCAGGCAGAAAGACAGGTGGAGGAATATCAGGGTATGAAGGCGTTCATTTTGGGCTGGACAGAAAAAGCAGAAGCTCTGGTCACTGGAAATATCATCTGGAGCGCTGCTTCCCAGCTGCAGGAGCAAATCCGAGCACATCAGGTAAGTCTTAACGAGTCACACAGGAGTGAAGCTGAAGTTTTTAAAAAATACAAATACTGATGTCCTGTGCAGACCTGGGTCCAAAAACCGTTATGTTTCTATATCTTCCACATAAATAAACTCTTCTTTTTCACATTTTCTATTGCAATAGCCAATTAAATTTGAAGATACCCCACAAATCTACAGCTAATTAGACTCACACAATTGTTTGATTTCCAGTGAAGTGTCATGTACTGTACAGTCCACTTGACATAATTAGTTTAATTGCTCAGTTAAAAAAAAAGGCGCTCCTCTCTCTGACTTATGTTCCTGTGGTGACAGGCGTTGCTACGGGAGTGTCGGGGTCTCCATGGTGACTTGGAGGCCATGAGGGAAAGGGAGGGGCACCTGGGGGAGGTGTTGCATATGGCGGGTTGGAGCCAACAGGTGAAACATCTCAGCAGACACACTGAGGAGCTGCAGCAAGCGGCCAAGACTCGCCTCCAGAGTCTGCAGGATGCGGCGAAGGTACATTCACATTCAGGCATTACATGAAGTAAACATCAACATTTCATCTTAAAATCATTTTAGGGTACTGCAATCAAATTATCTTCATTAATTAAAAATAACAAGGGCCACACCTTATTTTATTTCATCAATCCAGACATATCGGTTCAGGACAGTCTGATACACCAGAGCCACAATCCAACAGTGCCCCCTTATGGTTACTGACGCACTAATACACAATCATAATGGAGTGAATGCAGCAGTAATCTGTTTCACTAGTCTGATTGCCACACAGCTGATACCCAGATGCTAGTCTACCGCAGATTGTTGCCTATAACACGTCATGTTGGAAATCTGTTTGCAATTCCTCCAGTGAGTTTAGATTGCAGATTTGTTTTCTTGGCTTAGATTGCAGACATAGCACAGATTTTATTTGCAGTGACTGGTAATTTAATTTTCTTTCAAATGAAATGCATCAATGTCAATTAAAAATTTGCAGATTTGCGAGGGCGTTGTACCAAAGACATGCCTGGATTCCGACTCATTGCTCAAAGTGAATGGAAAACATACCTTTCAGACTTTTGGGATTTAGATATCACTAAGAGGAAGAAGGTCCGCGTCAGCATTAAATGTTTTTTGAAAGTCTCTTGCTCGTGCTCTACTTTGATTGTTGTCATTCTATCTTTGTGTCTGTGTCTGTCTTCAGGACATGTTGCGTCTGGAGGCAGAGGTAAAAATCCTCCATGCAGCCGTAGACCAGATCCAGGTCACACTCGCATCCCCTGACCTCAACAGACTCAGCCTCAGAGAGCAGCTCACACAGAGACAGGTAGACACACACATTTAAAATGATGAATTTCTTTCACAGCAATCAAGTATTAGAGCTTCCACACAGTACAGTGCACGCCTGCGTTATCACACACCCATTAATTCCTCCTCACTCTCCAACACCCTCCTTAATTCCCTCATAAGCGTCTGTTGGTGGAAATGGAGGGTTTCAAGCAGCAGGTGGCGGCGGTGCAGCGGTGTCAGAGCGCCCTCCGCCTCCCGGAGGAGATCGTGACCAGTCTGCCTATCTGCCGTACAGCTCAGACTCTGCAGCAGGAGGCCAGCCAACTGCAGCACACCACCATCCAGCAGTGCAACATCCTGCAGGTAGAGGGCAGCCCGCATATTACACATGCTGTTGAAAACCTTTCCCATATTAGGTTGAAGTAAGTAAAAACAACAAAGCTGAGAGCTATAATCCTGTAAAAGAAAGACGTTAGCAATTAATGTGATCAAGGTAAGGTAACAAGGTTTTGTTTATATTATTTCCATCAGTTTTTGTAACCAGGTTACTTTCTTATCTGTCCAAAACATGTTGTAAAACCTAAAAATCCTCAGTTTTATGTAATAGGCAGTTGCCTTTAAGCAGCTGGGCTATACATAAAATAATTTGTAGCCCTTATGTCGTTTCACTTCCTGTGTTTGATGATCTGAATTCTGAATGTCCCGACAGGCCTCCTCAGGAATGTCTGTGTTTTCGTTTAGCCCCCATCAGACCAGTATTATCCTCAAATCCTTTGGATCGGGGCTGAATTTGCTTTTAAGCTCATTGTAGTGAAGATTAGCAGTTAGAAGACACGACTAACCTCCAGACACTATCTGAAGGACAGACACTTAAAGCATCTTAGGATTTTTTCCACGGAAGTTTTAAATGAATCTGTATAATGGTCTTGTTCAGACTGATTATTGGTATAGGTTGCTCATGTACTCATATATTCAGATGAATTCAATTCTTAAAGACAATTTCTTTGCCAGGAGGCCGTGGTGCAGTATGAGCAGTATGAACAGGAAGTGAAGAACCTCCAGAGGTTAATAGAAGAAGCCCATCGCATCATTCAGGACCGGCACGTCTCCACTAACAACATACAAGAACTTCAGGCTCAAATACACCACCATGAGGTGAGACGACACACACTGAAATTGATTACAAATATAAGTATGTGGACACCTGAGCTTTACAGCCACACTGTATGTACGTATGTATGTTTGAACTTGGAAAACCATTTCCATATTGACCTCGCTTTATCACATTGAATCGGGAAGTAACAAAGTGCCTTCACCAAACTGTTGCTTCAAAGTTATAAGTACACTATTGACTCAAGTATCATTGTGTGCAGTAGCTTTTTTGCTAATTTCCTAATTAATTGAAGCTAAGGGACTTGACGGTGAAAACAGGCCCCACAATACACTTTTGGCCATATGGTGAACTAAAGGATTCATAGGTCTCTATTTGCTGAAGTAGTCTCTATTCCTTCAATAATCTCGTTTCCCTTTGCCTTAAAGGGCACTCTGGTATGGTAATGGTATTTATTAATTAATCAATCATTAGATATCCGTTGTATGTGTAATCGTAAAAAAGAGAAAACAAGAGAGGCAGCAGTGCTGTGTTTCAATCATATAGTCATTCAGCCATGAAAGTTGTTGAAGGTGTCCAAATCATCAATTCAGAATAATTTTTCAGCAGTTTTTGTTGTCAGCACAATGTGCACTTTTGTCCTAAAGTCTCTGTAAGTTATTATTCGTTATTAGTTAATTGATGTTCATAGAGAAATCCTAGGATAGATACCTCTTCTTTAATCCCCTTTTCACATTGTTTATCAAACCAATCCTGCAACGCAACAGCTCTGGGAGAATATTGCTGAACAAGCCCAGCACGCACCCATTCCCCATTTATCTGATGGCGCATGTGAACAAAATCTGCATAGATTCCGGCTAGATGCAGTGTTGATCATTAGAGGATTTTCGCCTGCATTATTAAAGGTCTGTGCTTTCTGCTGCAGTTCTACTCTGCTGAGTCAGTGTGTTTGAGAACCCATGTGGAGACAACAGATTTGGAAGGTAGAGAGGTTGAGGCAAAGAGCTGCACACAAAGACAACACTTTTCTTATGACAGTTAAACTTTTCGCTGTGTGTTTCTGGCAGATTTGATCTACTCCCGATACTCGTTCCAATATAGGGAACATGTGAAGTAGAAACACTCTTGTTACTGCAATCTCTCTGTCAGTGCAGAGTGGCTTGGCATGGCAGTGTTTATGTCTGAGTTTGATCTCTAAGCTGAGCAGGATAGCTGCAACTGCACTGGTCTAGTTTTGTCACGTGACCTGATTATCAGTGCAATGACCATCTGCGGTACAGAGGGAGTGGAAGGAGGAGGAGGACGAGGAGGAGGAGGACGAGGGAAGGAGGAGCCAGACCCGGCCTGCCGGCTCATTCCATAGCTGTAATTTGACACCATCTCTGTCATTCTTCCCCCATAAACACTCCCTCTCTCCCTGCAGCCCTCTTTTGTTGAAAGGAGCTCGGATTGGTGGAGGAGGGAAGTGGTAGGCGGAGGAAGGGGTGTTGGGGGGGGGGGGGCTGCCGGCAGTGAGATCACTTCCTGTTTTTTTCCTCACCATTTGTGTATGTGTACGAGAGGGAGTGTTTGAGGGATTTTGAACTATTTCTGCCAGGGTCTTTCTGTCTCTCTCTCTCTCAACCAAACATCCTGTCTGCTGGGTTCACCGCCGGTCTGAGTCACCCGCCTCTGTGCTGCTCTGATTGGCTCAGAGATACAGCGGAAAAAATAGAGAGTGGGGCAGTTCTATTCTCTCTCTCCACTTACACAGAGTGAAGCAAAAAACCAGAGACCCGGGGAGAGAAGAGAATGCGTCCGCCCCACTTACTCCTCTCATACCGGCACAACGTTCAACGCTGAACCAACTCCTTCTTTTTCTCAGGATCCTATTGAACCAGGAAGTATTGATCTTCCTTTGTGGACTGAGCCTCACTCTCCTGACCCTGGGGGGTGGTGGTGTTTTCTCTTTGGGGAATGTTTTGACAGGAGCTGGCCCAGAAGATCCGCGGCTACCAGGAGCAGATCGCCTCGCTCCACTCCAAGTGCAAGATGCTGACGGTGAAGGCCAAGCATGCCACCATGCTGCTGACGGTCAGCGAGGTGGAGGGCCTTTCAGACGGCATGGATGAGCTGAGTGATGAGGAGCTGCCCAGTGCCGTGGCAACCAACAACACCACCACCACCAAGCAGCTTCCTGCACACCCCTCTGTTGTCATGGTGAGACGCAAAGCCTTTCTCTGGACACACACACCCTCATGCACTAGTGCATGGCTGTTTGCTTTTCTGGCCCATAGTTGGGTATGTGTTTCTCTCTGTCCAGACTGGATCTCAAAGTTGAATACACGAACCCCCACGGGTCCTTTTAGGGTTTCTAGAGGGAGTGTACAGTTCATTTCACAAACATGTAATTAGGTTAGAAAATGAGCATGACGGTTGAGATTACAGGTTTAACTCAAATTGACATCAGTACAATTCAATTCCAACTTAGCAACAATATTAAAATTCCCAAATATGCGGGCCCCTGGGATGGGACCTCATGTGCATCTACTGTGGTTCATGATAGGTAGATATAAAAATATATTTTTCTCTCTATTGTTATTCTGTCTATGCGTCCCCTTCTCTCTGTTTTATTTCTAATTGCACAAACATAACAAGCTTGTTTTCTCCTCATCTTCCCTTCACCTCAAGTAATACTAAGAATTCTGGCTCCTCGCTTCTTGTGTATTGCTGCACCGATACGGTGCTGCGTCAATTCGTGCTGCTTTATATTAGCCCGAATCTCTCGTACCCGCTACTACACTGCGTCGTCTTCGGCGTGATCATTCATTTTCATTCAGTGTCTGTTCACACACAAGTCACCACCTTCACTTCCGCTGTCTACGTGTGATTCCGATTTTGGTTCCTTGCCCTGTTACTGCAGTTTGTGGTGTGTTCAGTCTCAGCAGGCCAGGAAACAGGATATTACTGTGTGTGTGTGTGTGTGTGTGTGTGTGGCTGTGTGTGTGTGTGTGTGTGTATGTGTGGCTGTGTGTTTGTTACTGAGCAGAGCATAATAAGATTGTGTGTATGGCGTCAATGGGCTGATGGGACTGCCGATATCCTCAATTAGTTGTTATTCGGCAAAGTTAGTGCAGAGACAGTCGTGTTCAGTCTCGAGCCATCGAGTTTCCCCACACGTTTATCCCACAAATGTCCCACATGTGTCTACGCTCTTTGTTGCATTGCATTGCATCATAAAGCCCGGGAAAAAGTCTCACCGAGTATAACAAGGGCCCGAGTCAGTCGGCGGAGTTCTGCATTAACTGCCAAGAAGCGGCCCAGTAAGGCTTGGCTCACATTTCAGCTGTAGCTCTCTACTGAAGCATGCAGGCTCACAGGCAACTGTGCTACTTCTCCGACAGCTGCTGCAGCTGCATTCACTTGTCCTTGTCTCTGGTTGCTATGCCATGCTTGATTTATTCTTTGTGTACGTTTTCTAATTGTGCCTCTGAACCTGTGAGTAGTCCATGTTTAGTTCTTAAAGAGGAGTATTCCAGGTGAAACCTCCTTTAAATATCTATAAGAAAAGATTCAAGCTTGTCTCTGCTTGTGGATAAGGTCTGGATGCTGCTCACAAGGGAAATGTGCCTGTGATGGAAAAAAGGAAATTGCTGTGGTTTTGAAACTGTATACTCTCAGCATACTGTAGAGCTGCAGGGTGTGTGGTGTGAGCAATCACTGTGTGCGCACTTACTGTGTGTGTGATTTTGACTTCCTGGTAATGACCATTCCTGTCCTCTGACGTATCCTGTAAAAAACAAAACCTAGCGTCTCATTCATCGCCAGTGGAATCCAGTGTTTGTCCATTAGCACAGAACAATGTCACGCCGAAGTTAATCTTTAATTTAACTTCAATGCTCTGCTATGAAAGTGTGTGTGCTATGGTTGCAGTTTTTTTTATGTCAAGAGCAGTAATGTGATCTAACGGGTGTCCTCTCCCTGATATTCGATTACTCACTGTCTAGTTAATCAGCTCACTGTAATCTGCCTAACCTGCACTCTCCCAGTAATTTTTATCCTCTCTCTTCTTTTCTCGCTTCTTATTTCCTCTCCCCTTTTATCTGCCTCCTTCCTGTGCGGCCGCACCGCTCCTCCCTTTCGTCCACCTGCTTCTTTGGTGTGTGTTATGTGATGTGCGGTGTGTGCGTGTGGTCAGATGACAGCCGGCCGCTGCCACACTCTCCTCTCCCCGGTGACGGAGGAGTCAGGGGAGGAGGGCACCAACAGCGAGGTCTCCTCTCCCCTTGCCTGCCGCTCCCCCTCCCCAGGGGCTAACGCTGATGCTCCTCTTAACCAGGTACTACAATCCCCCCCAACCCAACCCCACGACAACCTCTAAAGCCCTCCAGCATTACCTAAACCCCGACCACCTGCCACACCACCACAGTCCATCTTATACGTTACACACTTAAATTCCCTGGACAGAAAACTTCCACCTCACTACTAGTGGAGCATTTTCAGTATTAGTGCAGTTTTTGTTTGCAATTGATTTCAAGATACTGGAAGTTAAAGAAACGAGTTAGTAAATACAAGATTTTAAGACTGAATAAAACCTGTAAAGATGGACATGCAAACTTTGCCACACAATCCCATCGCCATCACCTGATCCCCACCAAACCACGACCTCCCCATCATCGTCACCACTATCGTCAAAATGGGTGTTTGAGCTGCTCTGCCGCTTCCCCTGCTCTCTCTCTTTTTCAGCATTATGTTTGCAGATTCACTTTACGGGTGACGACAATTTGTTTGTTGCACGCTTTTCCGCTGAGATCAGATTGAGTAGCTCTGATGTGTAATCTGTTACTTAGAATGATGCAGCAGTGAAACTGCACCACTTTGTTCTGGGAGAAACAGAAAAAGGTCATGTTTGTTGTTGTTGTTGTTGTTGTTGTTGTTAGGGTTAGGGTTAGGCTGTTAAGCTGTTATTGTGAAATGTAAGTACAGTACTTCTGTCAAACTCTTGAAAGACGACAAAGATCAATAAGGTCAAAGTAGAGTTTAAAACTTATCTCATGTCTCAATTTCCCCTGGGGATCAATAAAGTGTCTCTAGTTCCGATTCTGATAACCAGCTGCTGCGGTGAAATCTTCCACAAATAGCAACACAGATATAACACAAAAGTCATCTGTAATACAAACTTGGTGTGTACTGGTCCTGTGTAAGTATTTGAGCTTATGAGTATCCTGAGGTACCATAACCGAGAACTAGTGGTCCTGTGAATTTGTATTAGAGAATTAGAAGAATTCCTACAATGATTTATGTTTTAAAGTGAATAATATATGACTTAAGTACTCCATGTATGTACAGTACTGTTATATATGTAAAGCAGATGTGGGCTTAGCTTTTAAATATTCCTTTGTTGACGGTATGTTCGCGGACATGAGGACATGCAAACAATCCTCCATCAACATGAAACAAGTGAATACTGACTGTGTTGCTGTGTCACAGGGTCGAGGCACTTTAAGCCGAGCCCCCCTCCAGGAGCTGTACGACCCATCCATGGAGACCAGCGCTGCGAACCTGGATGACCTGCAGAGATCCTGGGAAACACTCAAGAATGTGGTATGTCGCACCATCGGCTAAATTAAATTAATTAAGTCAAACATCGAATCGCTACTCAGTTATGCTTCTCCTGTTCCATACAGTAGATACAGTATGTCGAAAGCACCTGACAGTTGCCCCGTGCTGTAATTACGTTTTGGGTTTGGAGGCTCTGTCGAGGACTGTAACGAAATCAGGGAGTGTATTTGTAGCAGCACGACACCAACAAAAAATGGAATTGACTCAAACACAAGCAATTCTGCAGCAGATATTTATCCCAGCTCTCTCTCTCTTTCAAGTCGCCGTGTAATTTTTTGCCACCGTTCACACTTCCTTCGATCTTTATTTCCTCCCCTCCTCTCCTGCCACAGATCAGTGAGAAGCAGAAGAGCCTGTACGAGGCTCTGGAGCGTCAGCAGCACTACCAGGAGTCCCTCCAGTCCATCTCCACCAAGATGGAGTCCATCGAGGGGGCGCTCAATGAGGGCCTGGAGCCCAGCAAGAGTCCTGAGAGCCAGATGGCTGCACATCAGGTGAGAGACAGAGAGTCTGCAGATATGGGGAGGTTCTGTTCAATGTGCGCGGGTTAGAGGAGGTGGTAGGAGTTGAGTGGTACTGCATTTGTGAATCGAAGGGCAGACAGGAGACATCTCTTGGGGAATATACAAAAGTGACATAAAAGGAGCCTGCACAGGGAGAACAGAGATTGAGGGGTTTAATATTGCACCAGCCTGTGCAACGGTTGCACAGACTGCATGGCACTGTTCTCCGTTGCTATGCCAACGTCACAGCGACAGCCGATACAGTCCCTTTTTGTAACACTGCTGTCAGGCAGTTTGGACAAACCCTCTATTGCTGCTCTTACTGCCATCTTCTTCTCAGTCTCGTCTTCCTCCCCTCCAACAATGTCCATCTTCCTCCAGTCTATTTGCTTTTTCAGTCCATTCTTTGTTTCACCTCTCACACTTTTCTGATCTGTTTGTGTGTGTGTGTGTGTCTAGGCTCTGATGGACGAGATCTTGATGCTGCAGGATGAGATTGGTGAGTTACAGACATGTTTCTCTGAGGAGCTGGCAGACAGTGACAGCGATGGGGAGCCTGGTGACCAACTGGCACTCCAGTCTACTCTCACCGTACTGGGAGAGAGGATGGCCACCATTCGAATGAAGGCGTCGGGAAAACGGCAGCTGCTGGAAGTGAGCGCTAGTGCAAACTTTTACTCATACTCATATTTACCTTGTGCTTCTGTAAACCCAAGAATACCAGTGATATCCAACATTCCCCTTTGTCCATCGCAGGAGAAACTAAGTGAGCAGCTAGAGGAGCAGCGACAGGAGCAGGCACTGCAACGTTACCACAGCGAGGCCGAGGAGCTCGACCACTGGCTGCTCAGCACTCGAGCCACTCTCAGCTCGGCACTTCAGCTCCAAAACAAAGACTTGGACATGGAGGAGCAGCTCATTGACTGTCAGGTACTGTAAGACTGACATGTATTTGGTATCGTGAAAGGCTTGACTGACTGGTTGCCTGGGAACTGAAAGACTTTTGAGCATGGTCTATTTCGATTCCAAGGATTTCCATGTCCTTGCTCTCCTGACGTGCAAATTTGTTTTCCTCAACTAATGCAGTCAATGAAAATGTTTGAAGTCTTACTACTGCCCCAGGCTCAGTGGGAAAGTCTGAATGCTAATGTCTTATCAAGAGTAAAAGTATCTGGCTGCTTCACTGTTCAAGAAATAGAGCATTTCTTTGGATTTATTCCCTTGGTATTATTGTTACTATTTTAGTTATTCATGTCTTGGTCAGGTCATCCTCAAAAAACCAAAAGACATTCACAGAAAAATCTCTCAATATTGAACTCTTACCAATAAATGTATTCCTTTCTTTAGGATACGGACACTGGGATAAGGATAAGGGTTTGACCTGACTTTTATGTGCACATACTTTGATTGATTGATTATGAGTTAGTTCATTTTGGTCTTAAACTAAAACAGTACAAATATCCGACCTGACCTCATTGAAGAACAAAAAGTAATGTAATTACATTTTTAAACATTCATCCTTTGATACAGTACATTGTAATTGGCCTCTCTGCAGTAATCATGCGATTTCTGCGGCGCTGTCAGAAGGTAATTAGTGTTTGAATGTGTGTTTGTAGCAGCTGGGAAACTAGTAAGCTGATTATAGTTTGCGTACGGCTCTTGTCGAGCTCGGGGTCTGAGGGTCCAGCTCATGTAGATCCTCATCTTCAGCGTAAAAAAACTATCTGCATGTATAGATTATTACAGTAAAGATCCTCAAGATGTGCGTACTGATATGAGATTAGAGAGACGAGGTGAGGAACAGTGGTGAGAGAAAGGGAAGAACACAACAGGGCCAAGGGAAGATATTCCAGCCTTCTGTGGTAAGAAAAAGTGTTGTGACAACAGAGTTTCTCAGCGTTCCCACCAAATGACACAGTGCCAACTCTGAATAGAGGGAGAAGAGATATATGAGGCTCTCTGCATTGTTGTGGAAAATTCTCTGTGGAGAAATGCTAAGGGCTCTTGTAGCCCTGTGTGAAAAAAAAGGGAATACAACCTTAATCCCCCTTCTTTTCCACGTCCATTCTACCACTTTTCACACACAGTGTGGACAACGCTCTCTTTTACTCTTGTTTCTTTTTGAAAGAAACGTGAGGAAAGTCTGTGGTAAAGGAATTGAAAAGAGACATTTAGCAAGCTTGAACAAGAGTAGGAGAACTGATTGAATGATAACCCCTCCATACTGTTCAACCTCAGACCAGCACTGCTTTGCAACCACAAATCAGAGTAAACTGAATTATCAAATTTGCAAGAGATGGAATATTGGACAAATATTGGATGAATCAGACCAAACTCAAAACAAACCCTAATTGCTGTCTGGATATAAATGGCGTGTCTTTTACTGTCTGAGATACAAAGCAGAGATAGAGCTGGACAAAATACTGACTAAGTGACCACAGTCTAACCGTAGAGAAAGGATCACATAACAAGAGCGAGCTACCAATGTATTATCGCGGTGGGTATCGAGTGATACTCTGAAGTCGGGAAATAAAAAAGTTTCTGAGTTTGCAATTGTGCCACTGCCTTTCCAGAACATGCTGTTTGAGATCGAGCAGAAGGTGTCGTATTTGTCGGAGCTGTCCGTCCACAGCGAGAGTTTGCTGATGGAGGGCCGGGCGGAGACCAAGGGAGAGGCGGAGCAGCTCACCACCAAACTGCACTCCCTCAAAGGCAGCCTCCTGGAGCTGCAGCAGATGCTGCAGGACAAACAGGTCGACATACAGGTGAGATCGGAGGGTGTTTGATTTCCCCTCCATCGATGCTCTCGTCCTCTGCTGCTCTGTTGCCTTTTCCTTCCTCCCCGCCCCTTCATTGTTGTGCTGTACTGCATTATGCTGCACTGGTAACGGCATCAATGGTAGTATTGTGCAAACACTAAAGGTCATGGCATGCTCCTTCATAAAAGTCCACTGTCGGACCACTATGGGACAATAAGAGCCTGTGTGTCTCACAATGGGCCCTTAGACACCAGACAAAAGGGTGCCACCTCATCACATGCTAACACTGAACAGTAAATGCACTGCACCAGGTGTGTTTCTGATGACACAGTATTTTTTGCTTTGTGGTTTATGTCTCATTCTGAGAAAAAACAAGTTGATTTTCCTTAAGGGAAATTGCTGTCTGAGCCAATTTAAAAATGCTGGCAGAAATCTCAACATAATCTAATCCAAATATTCCAGCCTGACATTGTTGACGTCTCAGCTAGACTTCAGTTGATGAAATGGACATCATAAAGAAAACCAGACTCACCAACTTCATCGCCCCTTCCTCCAAAAAATCCTGTCATATTCTATCTCTGTTTTCCAAGACCTTTTTTCGAGGACATTAAGTGTTGAAGTCCCTCTGTTTTTTTCCCAGGGTTCATTGCAGGAACAGGAGGACAGTGAGCCGGACTCATCTCTGTCCCAGAGCCCTAATGTCCAGGATTGGCTGTCTCAGGCCCGTTCAACACGCACTCAGCAACACCACGACAACCTGCTTCGGCAGAGGGTAAGAATTAAATCAGATACATGCAGGATAATTAAATCTATTGGAAATAGTTCATACTATTTTTTTTATAGATAATTCTAACATACGTCCTGTATCTTAAGGAGTTGCAAGAGCAAGTAGCTGAACAGAGGAGGCTGCTCCAGTCTGTAGCAAGTGTTGGTGAAGAGTTACTCAACCTACAGACCACACCCAATGGGGACAGGTACTTTTTCTCCCCTTATCTTGTCACGCTAACTTTGTCAACCCTTCCACAGAATGAGCAAACATGACAAAAAAAAAAGCTTGGCGCTTCAGATAAAACAACACTGCGGGGACCAGATGAGGATTTGTCTATAATGAGAAAAAACTCATCTCCCTTCCACAGTGAGGTGTCCATCCCAGGGGGAGTGTTGCTGGAGACTGAGATGCTGTCTCCTTTGGAACAGCTGAGACAGCGCTGGGAAAACCTGAATAAAGATCAGAGTACAAAGCTGCAGCTCTCCCTCAACACCCTGGAACAGGACCAACTCAGCCCGGTACAGATGACGTGCACACTATGGATTTTATTTCCCATATGTTTGTGTTTAATTTGAGCTAAGAGTTGTCTTAAACTCAAGACCTAAAGCTAATGTGTATTCTGCTGGTACCTTTTTCTCGCATGTAATTTCACACTTTCACTCGCATATTTGCTGCCCATCTGTCTCATATGCGACTCCTCATGTGTGCAGGTCCTCCACCGGTCTCGTCTGTCGAGTCCCAGCATGGTGTTTAGAGGTGAATCCTGCAGCCAGGACTCTCACTCTCCCAGAGCTTTGTTTGAGGCCTGCAGCCAGACTCTGGAAAGAATCTCCCACGAGGTGACACATTTCTAACAAATTTGAATTTGTCTTTGTCTGTAGTTTTCCAGGTTACTCTGGTGTCTTTAATCACAAATATCTTACTGACAGCTCGCAGTGTACTGAGTACATTTATTCCTCACAGGCAATGGGTGGTGACAGTAAACTGTCTTTTGGAGGGGTCACAATCCAGCAAGACTTGTATGCTGCAGTTTCGGCAGCCTCCTTCTGGCTGGATGCAGCTGAGAATCAGCTGCTTTCCGGTCCCGTGCTGCTGCTCGAGGACACAGAGACACAACTCACAAATCTAGAGGTGAGTGGAAACAAACACACCCTTCTGCTTTGTTCTCACAGAAATACAAAGCAAACATCACATCAGTAAGTGAAGGCTATATGCTTTAACTGAAGGAATGAACTTCTTATTAGATACAATGTTTACTTTAGCAGACAACAAAGTTAGATCTCTACCAGACAGATGATACTCGCTGCATTACTGACCCCAACTCTTCTGTTCAGGGTCTGAATAAACAGCTGAAGGAGTTGACCAGGGAAGTGAACCAGTGCAGAGATCTGCTGGGTGGAGGAGCAGGCCGGCTGTGTGGAGGCGAGGAGCAAGCTCTGATGGAGGACACCCTGGAGGGTCTGCAGGAGAGGATGGGCCTGCTGGACTCCACGCTGGAGCAGCACTGCGATGGCATGAGAGACACGCTGCAGGAACACTCATCTTTCCAGGTGGATTTTTTTCATCAACGTTGTGTTTTATCAAGCTTGGGATGTGATGGATTTTTTTTCTTTCTGCATCACAGATGGGAGTCGATATGTTTTTGCTTTTTAACGTTGCTTTTGTCGTCTTTGCCAGAATGAACTGAGGATGCTGTTCACAGCTCTGAGCGAGAGTAAACACCAGTTGCTGCAGAAGATGGCTTGTAGTGCAGACAGACCTGCATCCAAACAGATCGAGGTATGATGCCGACCAACAGTAAATAGATAAGAATTGAAAGTGTATTTTAAGAAGCCTATTTTAATTGGTTTGATGTTGTTCTTTTTGTAGGCATTATCAGAAGTGGAGGACAGTCTGAGAGAGTTTGAGCAGAGAGTGACTGAGCTGAAGACGAGAGCAGAAGGACTCCAATCTGAGCAAATCTCCCATCAGGAACTACTCAAACTACAGGTAAGATCAAATCAACTGTGGAGCTTACTTCTTGTTCTAATACATTGTGGTCTTAACTAGTGGAGTACACATTGTCCCAAGGGTCATAACTTCCCAACATGATGTACTCAATGACTGACATATTGTTGGTTTTGTGTAGGATGCATATGAGGAGCTGGTGCTGATGGTGGGCTCCAGACGAAGCAGCCTCAACCACGGCTTGTCTCTCAAGGCTCAGTACGAAGCTGCACTTCATGACCTCACAGACCTGGTGGACACCGCTCAGGACAAGATGGCTGCCGACCAGAAGATGACAGTGGCCTCTGTTATAGAGGTCCAGATGTTACTGGACAAACACAAAGTAAGGAGGGTGGTGAAAACGCAGTTGTGGTCATTTTCTTCTACCGAAAAGAGAGGTTGTTCACTCACACTTACTTTGTGTTTCCCAATGTGTTGTTCTGCTCCAGGAGTTCTTTCAGGGTCTGGAATGTCACATGATCCTCACCCAGATATTTTACAGTAAAGTGTCTAGTCTGGTGGCGCAGAGGGAAAGCCAGGCCCTGGAGGAGACCATGGCTTTAGCCCACAGTGTGCTCAAACAGGCCCACAGGAGGGGAGTGGAGCTGGAGGGCATATTGGAGGTGGGAACAAGTGATTTGTAGAAGGATAGGGGAAATGAGCAGTACAAATCCCAAACTGCCCCCAAAATATGACGGGTAAATAAAAATACTTTAATACTCCCCCCCCCCCTCTCTCTCTGATAGTCATGGAGCAGGCTTGTGGAAGACTACCAGGCTCTGTGTCGACAGCTGGAGGCTGTGGAGTGTAGCATCCCTACTGTAGGTCTAGTAGAGGAGACAGAGGAGAGACTCACCGAAAGGATCAGTCTCTACCAGGTAGGCGACGCAAAACAGAGATGCACAAAATAAATCTTCTGTCATCTGACTTGCCATTAAAAAGCTGCAGTCAAGCATCTGGTTGAATCAGTCATGTATCTGCCTTCCCATCTGTCACCTAGCGTCTGAAGGCCAGCCTGACGGAGCATCAGCCACAGCTGTACCAGGTTCTGGAGGAGGGCAAGAGGCTCCTTCTGTCTGTCGGCTGTTCGGACTTGGAGAATCAGCTGACCCAACTGGGAGAACACTGGCTGTCCTCCACCACCAAGGTCAACAAGGAGCTGCACCGCCTCGATTCAACGCTCAAACACTGGAGCAGGTCAGGCCCTCGCAGGAGTCTTTTAAGTTTGATTTTGATTTGTCAGTGTCAGGAATCACATCTCAAATTAAATATATAGCTCATTGAATGTATATGATATATTCATTTCAGGTACCAGAGTGAGTCAGCTGAGTTGAGCCACTGGCTGCAGTCAGCGCTGGACCGGCTCGAGTTCTGGACAACCCAGTCAGTGACAGTGCCTCAGGAGCTGGAGACGGTCAGAGACCACCTCTATGCCTTTCTGGTGAGTGAGCTTATCTGATCGTATGTGCCATGAACCTAATAAAAATATTTATACACAATATTCAGAAAATTTCAATGAATGTACGGTTAAATTCCAACATTTCTTGACTTCTCTTTCTGACAGGAGTTTTCCAAGGAGGTGGACGCAAAGTCGTCCTTGCGTGCTTCTGTGCTAAGCACAGGAAACCAGCTCCTGCGATTGAAAAGAGTAGATACAGCTGGTCTAAGGACGGCACTGGGACAAATCGACACTCAGTGGGCTGAGCTGCTGAATCGTATTCCCATAGTGCAAGAGAAGCTACACCAGGTGTGAACACAGCGCCTGTTGTTGCCTAGTTTCTATGTAATGTTTTGGCTGATTGGTATTAGTATTGGCATGACATAGTTGATGATGCTGTATTTTGGCTGTTTGTACCCTCAGCTGCAAATGGAGAAGCTGGCATCACGGCACGCCATCACAGAGCTGATGAGCTGGATCTCGCTCATGGAGAACATCATAGACGAAGACCAGGATAAGATCATGGGAGCTGTAGGCTCCGAGGTAGTCCAGAACTTCCTGCAGAAGTATAAGGTACAATACCGAGTCCCCTGCCAACATCAAAGTCTCCACTAATTGTGCTCCTCTGGTCAATCTGCAAAAAACCTAGATATGTTATACATCAAAAAGTTTCTCAAAGGCCTTCAGCTCTCTGTAACTTTTCTCCTCCTCATCGCAGCCTTATGATGTCTTGTTTTATATTTCGCAGGGCTTCCGCATTGATCTGACCTGTAAGCAGCTGACTGTGGACTTTGTCAACCAGTCAGTGCTGCAGATCAGCAGTCAGGATGTGGAGGGAAAGCGCAGTGACAAAACAGACTTCGCCGAGAATCTGGGAGCTATGAACAGAAGATGGCAAATACTGCAGGGACTTATCGCAGAAAAGGTACAGTAACATTTCAGTTAAACAGCAATGAAGAATGAGACCTGAACTCTGTTTTCTGCTTATTTACTTTGTTTGCCATTGTCAAATTGTTCTGAATCTTTTTTTCTTTTAGATTCAGTTATTGGAAGGAATTTTGGAAGGTTGGATGGAGCATGAAAATGGAGTCCAGGCCCTGAAAACCTGGCTCACACTACAAGAGGAGAAACTAAAGAAGAGGCACAGGATAGAGGATGTAGCATCAGTGCA